>NW_009602782.1:0-19239 GCF_000690535.1 Cariama cristata | reverse complement strand
TAGGGAAAACAGAGATGTCTAGAGAATTGGAAATGGCAAGTGGCTGCCCCGGTGCATGATTAGCACTGTCGCTGTCTGATGGCTGTGTGTGACATGGGGACGTTGTGTTCCTGGGGAATGTGTGTGTCACTCTCCTCTACCCACACAGAGCACTGTCAGGTGTTCCTCACAAGACACAGAGAGCTGCTCTGCTGCTGCTCTTGACACCCTCTGACACCATCACATGTTTTGGGGCATGGTTGTTCAAGCACATGTGGGTCTGCCCACACCTGTGGCTGGGCATGGCCCCTGCCCACATGGACACCTCTATTTGGGGGTCAAAGAAAGGGCTTGCCATTGCTCCTCTTGTTGCTCGAGACCCCTTGGATCTCATGTCAGGGAGAGCCCAGGAAGAAGACGACCCAGCTCACCCGGCCCCTTTGCCCTGGGGTGACTCCATCCACGTGCTGCCCGAATTGTGGGTGACCCCAGCTGCGGTGTGCGTGCCGCACTCACAGCCCGATGGAAACATCCTACACCCTGCGTCTGCGGGTGTCTGTACATCAAGCGTGGCTGGAGCCCCCTTCTTTACAAAGGGGAGGTGGGCTAGCAGGGCAGAGGGTGCAAGACCCCTGGGGGCATTGCCTCCCTCTGATGCTCCCCCTGCTCCATGGGCACTGCAGAGATGTTTTGCCGATGTGCTCTTCCTCGCTCACCGCCCCGCTCTTGGCTCTCGCCGTCTGGCCCAAGAGGGATTGCAGGGCCTGGCAGCCCCAGCTCCTCACCCGCTCTCGTACGGAGTCTGGACGCGCATTGATTTTTCCACTTTTCTCAGACTGCACTCATCCGTCATTTTATATTACTGGAGATACCATTAACAATAAAATAAAGGATGAGAGGTACAGAACCCATTAGAGTGCTTACTTCATGCGTATGAGAGAGTGAATGAAACAATTAAAAGTACATCAGCTTATAAACATGCTGATACAGTTATTAGCACAGTGAATAACATTCAAAGCGTGACGCCAGGGGATAGAGATGAAATCTCCCCTTTCCTTTCTCCTTCCCTTCCCGGGAAGCAGAGGGAGGGATCTGATATTTCATCACCACACTGAATGCATGTAGCCATAGATATTGTACACGAGGAAGATGAACAGATTAAATAATAAAATCAAAGGGCATTTCACAACAACCACCCCGCAGTTGGCTTCTACGTGAATGAATTTCAGACGCACAGTGGCAAAACTGGAGTGACAGGAAGGTTAAATGTAAAAGGAAGAGGCAGCAATACTGTCCTGGAACTAGTCTATAGTAAGCTGGGAAAAGCTTCAGCAAAGAAAAGAACATTGATTATTGCCATTCACAGAATGATTTAACCAAAATCTTTCTGAGAGCTTGATACCCTGAGAGAATGATATGAATAAGAATAAAATGTGTATAAATATTAGATGACAAGCAGGCACTCACCCACCTTCCTGAACACTCCAGTGTCATTTGCAAGGAAAAACATCTGCTGTGTGTGTTTTGCAGCTTTTGTTTTTATTATTTGCCTTTTTATCTCAGCAACCTCGGGTGACGTGCCCGGCATCCGGAGCCCCAGGTAACTTCACTCCCATCAGCAGGAGTGAGCACACCTCGTTAGTGGCGTCAGGTCTCTCCCTCCAGGTTTTAGACCTACTTACTCCAAAGGGTTGTGTGTTTGGTGCCTCGGTGGTCCCCATTGCAGGTAGCCTTCTGACACTTCCCGATAGCATCCCAGATTGCATCCCAGGAGGTCGGGCCAGGCTAGGACCAAGCCATTTTGGAGGCTGACGATGCTTGAGAACTTGCACAGAACAGAGAGTTGTCAAAGAGTTGCACTGCTATTTGGGACACAGGTTTTTATGAATAGTCTTTTTGATGAGGTCAATGTTGAAAAAGCATGGACTTTCTGTATTTTTATGCTTCTCTTCCTTTTTCACTCTGTGACACTGTGTAGAAAAGAGCTCCTACTGTGATAATGTACCGGACGATAATGTACTGAGGTGGGGTGGGTGAGTCAAGCACGACAGGAGTGCGGAGGTGAGCTCAGCTGACAGCACACGTGGTGGGCAAACCAGTCTGCAGCTGCTGATGCACCCTTGCCTTTGCATGCTTTCCCTGCCCTGGAGCACTCTCCCTTTGGTCAGTCTGCGTGGTCCTCGGTCCTCCTGGTTGCTGTTGCTACGTGCTTGTGGTTGAGAGCTCAAAAGAGCCAGTGAGCCAGCTGAACTCGGTAAAGCATAACGCAACGGTGTCCGCAAAGTGCTCTGTGGGGCAACCACCCTCCTTCTTTCTAGAAAATGGTACCTATGAATACGGATCTTAACTCCGCAGAAAGATGGTTGCTAGAAGTTAGGGAGTTGGTCCACACCCACACCTCCATGAGTTTAATGGTATCAGCGCAAATCTCTCTGGATTGATTTAGCATTTAACTTGCTGTATGTGTAGAAGCTTGAGTCAAGTCCTATGAAGGATACACATGTACAAAAATCTACCCCAGGGTCAGTAAGCAGATGTATTCACACTGATCAAAACCTGCTTAATATCTCACCTATAAGCTAAATGAAAACAACAGTGTGTTTACATCAGGCTCAATAACTCCCTGTGGAGTAAAACCGTGGTGCTCCGATGCATGAGTTCAGTCATGTTTGTGCTTGACAAGGATACAGATGGCAGAAGTTGAAGGTAAAATAAAAGAGAACAAAAAAATACCCTCAAAGTTATTAGTTTGGTAAAGGGAGCTCACTGTGGGGGAAAAAAAAAAAAAAAAAGAAAGAGGAAAGGGAAATGATCTTCTTATTTTGACCTGTGCAGTGGTTTAATCTTGCCTTGAACAACAAGCACTGCAATCCTTCAGCCTCTGATCGACACAAAGTTTGGAGCAGAGGTACACAAGACAAGATGGATCCTGCAAGCCTGAGCACGTTTTTGAGAAACACCACAGTGTCAGGATGTTTCCTGAGCACATTTGGAGAAGAGGCACAGTGTCAGGAGGTTTCCACGGCCCCGGGGCAGACAGCAGGGTTGCAGCACCCCTACCAGGGGCACGAAGGCTCTCGTCTCCCCTGGGGAGGATGAGGCAAGTGTGCGCGGGGAGGGCGAAGCACAGCTCTGGTACACACGTACCTTGGTTCCTGTCGTGGGATCAGGAAGGAAATGCTGACTAACAGAAGAACTTTCAACTGGTGGTTTTTTTTTTGTCACTGATCCCCTAGCATTAAACAACAGTGACTTTGCATGGACTGACTCATTTCAGATATCCCAAATACAGAAAAATAACTGAAAGATCTCAAATCTGTCACAAAGCTCATTTTGATTCAGGTATTTGCCTACCCAAATATTTAACTAGATCACATCAGAACAGCTGCGTACCCCTTCTGGATGCCTCGGTTTGTGTTCTCAGGGAAACTGCCAAATGTGACTATAATTTCCCTTTCTTGTGTGAAACAGCAGTACCCAAACTTTTTAGGTCGCTAGGCCACGTGCCTTATCGTAGTGGCAGGCAAAGCTGTGCTGTGCGATGCCTCCGGTTGAGTACAGCCCCGGCGAGCTCCTGGAGGTGCTGAGCACCCTCTGCACATCCCACTCAGACCAAGTGTCCCAGGGGAAGGAGCTTCAGGAGCCAGCGGTGCTTGCCCAGAGCAGCTCTTATAGCTACACCTGAACCAGCTGCTTCCCTGGGCGAACAACCGGGCAATGGGGAGAGTCGGAGAATTTGGGGTGGCAAGAACCTTCCCTGTCTCCTTGGGACCCCTCTCTGCTCCCCTGCCGGGCAGGGATAGGATGCAGCCGTGCCAGGGCTGTGCACCCATGGGAAAGGGGCAGGTCAGCAGATGGCTGCTGTTTTCGCTACCGGAATTGGCCTGCTCCTTTGGATTTTTGGGAAAGGGGGTGACTGGGCCATGGGATGCAGGCTGAGGCTGTGGGCAGGCTTCTGGGCACTGTTGATACATGGGCTGTGCAGTGAGCAAGCCACAGGTCCTGTTAAAATGGTCAGGCACAGATTCTCAGAGGGCATTTCTGTGATGCCCAACTCCCACGGGCTGAAAGACCTTGTTTAATTGAAAAGCTCCTTTATTTACATTATTTTTTTTTCTTCTTCGGAACAAATAAGATTGCTGGAAATAGAAAACTGCCAAAGAGAAAACCTTGTGAGTGGGAAAAGGCAGAATAAGAAACAAGGAGAAGAAAAGTATGAGAAAAAGCCAAAGCCACTCAGCTTTTTGCTTTGCCACAACTATTTCCTGACCTGTTTGTTGCAGTAAGTCCCTATTAATGGGCTGACTTCAGCTCTCAGATGTGTGAGCTCCTACCCCAATAGTTATGTTGTGGTAAAAACAAAGCACGAACAACAACAGCCCCAAACCCTCCACAACCAGTTCTTGGCATTGAAAGTGTTAGCAAGCACTAATGTAGTAATTAAATGTACCCAATACTTTCTGACTTCACAGATGACAGTCTGTGGTTTGCCTGCCCACCCAAAATGCGTGGGAGGGCAAACCCAAGTCTTAGAGCTCTAGATGCGCCGAGTGTCTCATCGCTTTCCTTATCAAGATTTTCACAGTCACTGGGAAAGGGTTGCACCCATCAGCAGGAGACATTCCAGCGCAGGAGATGAGATGACTTTCCTACAATTCGAGTTGCACAGGATTCCTGTGTAATCATACGCTGTATCTCATCTCCTTCTGCTGCGCACCTTTTCCCTCCTGTGAAATTTTGCGTCACTGCTTCGTCTGAATATAAAGGAAACTCACAGGGGAAAGCAGGAATTTAAAGCAAAAAGAAAACACTACAGCTCCCTAGAGACCTTAGAGGCATGGCCAAGGTTGTTCTCCGGTGACCCTGAGCACCTGCACTTTCAGGAAGCCTTTGACGAAGTCCCTGACAAAAAGCAAATAGTCAGAGGGAGAGGGGAGTTGTATTTGATGGCTTGGAAGTGCAGGGCAGAAGTAGGCTGGCAATTCTCAGCTTGGCTAAGTGCTAACAAGGAGAAGCTCCAAACACCTTATCTAGAGCAAGCGTTTGAAGTATGTCACTCTGGAAAGGAGGGGAAACCACTGCGGTCACAAAGATGTACACAACCCATCATTGGTTCATGACTCAAGAGAGGGCTGTGAAGAGCAACAAAGAGACCTGAGAAGATAGAGCGAGGTGGCAGGAGGGAAACCATGCTGTTGACAACAGTGGTGTAACACTTTTGGAGGCTTGGGTCTGCTTGGGTGCTTGCTTGGCAGCTGTATGGAGAAGTGAATTTTGCTTCTCTATGCCCGTAGTTTTTAGGGGTCAGGTAGTTTAAATAGTATTTCTGGCTTTGGAGTCGTAGGCATGCACTTTTGCCAATGTCCAGATACCTGTATTTTGAAACAGATGCATCACAAACTTTTTCCTGTCCGCCATGGAAATCTTCTGTTGGCTTGCTGCTGCTGACAGATGCCGTCTCGCTCCATTTCTCCTCTCTCCTTCCTCCTCCTCTTGCTGCTGACCAGGACTCTCACTCTCTTTCTAAGACCCAATCCATCAGAAAATGTCCTTTGCTTCTAACGTCCATTTTCCCCTTGTTTTGTGAGCTGCTTCAGCTCAGTGAGAGATCCAAGAAGCGCGGGTGCTGCAGGATGGGAATCAGCGCAAGTGCATGACCGGGATGTAGAGGTGTTGGGAGGATGAAGCGGGGCATCACCTCCTGGGAGCGGTGACCCTATCTGACGGCAGCTCGGTCATGGTACCCCACCAGACCTCAACCACCTCTGCGGCCCATCACTACCGGAGAGCTGGGTTGGGTGTTCAGGTCACTGAGTGCTGTACCGCTCTAGCCCAAACTGGGATTTTCCAAAAGAACCAGAAGGATTTGTGAGTATCTTTGTAAACGGCAACATCAAGATGCCACACAATATACCATAGCTATTAGAAAACAAGCAAGATGCTTGGGACAGTTAAAAATTAGTGAGAGGGTACCATTTACATCTGCAAAGGCATTGTAAGGTAATCTGTCCTGCAAGGTATGCTCACTTTAGTGGTAGGCCAGTCTTTCTAGAGGTGATATGGAAACCTGGTGATAAAACAACTGAAGTGATGGAAGACTTCTTGATGGAAAGTTGACAAAAAGGCTGGGCTTGCTCAGTTAGACGGGAGGTGAATAAAAGGGGACAAAGGAGAGCATCCTATGGCACACAAATAATGCATATAGCGCTGCCTGAGTTAAAAATGAAGTGAAACTGAAAGGCAACCATTTCCAGTAAATGGTAAATTCATTGTCAACAATCTGACAAGTTCACTGCCACAAGATATGAAGAAAGAAAAGGCACTGTTAGGCATTTAGACATTTACATCAATGAAAGAATATGTATTGTTATTCTGTAGGATAACTGGAAAATCTAAGGAAGTAAATACTCACATTGCAGGTGATAAGCCACTTTCTTTTTCTGGTGCAGGTAAATTGGAAACTGTTTCGGAGATCACACGAGTCCACAACTACTTAATAAGATCCTGGCACCTTTCTCAGAAATATCTAGAATTGGCCAGTTTCAGGCAGGACACGAAATGCTTTAACCTTCTATGGAAATCCTCCTATTCCCAGCACAATAAAGAAATCCCATGTGAACATAAGTGCAGTGGATGTCGGGAGCTCATTTTTCTGACACCGAGAACCAGGAATGTTTGAAAGAATGGGTAATGGTGTGACCCCATATGCCCATCTCTGTCTCCAAAAACGGCGATTAGGAGGTGCAGTGACAGCCTCTGAACAGCCATATAAAGGCATTCAGGGCAAGACCCATCCTCTCTTCTTCTCAGCTTTAACCCAAGAAATATTCGGCAAGTCAAGTAACCCAGAATTAGAACAGATTCTCTCAACAAATGGCACTGCAGGCCTGTGTGATGTGAGGGTCTTCTGGCACTTATTGCCATGGAGGCTAAGAGAAGAACAGCACCCACCCGTGAACAGCATGAGCCAGGAAACTGAAATTAAGAAGCCTGTTTCATGTTAGATTAACAGCTCTCAATGGCTTTTTGATCTGCCATTCTGTATGAATTTATAGTAAAGAACTGACTTGTTTTGGATCCATAAATAATCATAAACAAATGTTGGACCAGATAATCTTGCTCCTCCACACAGCGGAGGATTTTGCAAACGTTTCAGAAACATCACGTCTTGTTGCATTTGGGTACAGAAATTATAGTTGCCTTGAGGCAGCTTTAACTTGTGTGACCGACACTTACAAAGCAAATCACAGTAGGTTTTACTGACCTTGGCAAAATCAGAGGTCATATTTTCACAGTTGTAAGCCCTTTTAGACATATTCCCCTGACGTATTCACTGCAAAAAGGTTTCTTTCTGTACCTCTACAGAATGTAATGCATGTCCTCACCTTCATTCTTCTCTCTTCAAAGTATTACTGAGGCTATCGAGAAGGAAATTAAGTTCCTTTTAGAACATTGCAGTACAATTATTCAGGGCAGGATTCTCTGCCACGCTCTTGGGTATTTTTATATTTATGAGTTCTCTTTAAGGCTTTAATGGGCCAGCAGCCACAGTAAGATGAACCAAATAGGACTCTTAAAGAGAGATTTTGTACATTAGGGGCAGTTTCTCATTCTCATTAGCCTTATAATTTTTAATCCTCTAAGCAGTGGCAGTGATTGCAATGCGAGTTCTGTTTGAGTGAGGTACAACGTAGAGTGAATCCAGTTTTCAGAGTCTGACCCTTCCTTATTCCACTAGAAAAGCTCAGACCAAGTAGCAGTCATTTCCTGGTGAAGAATAGCTGTTGGACGAGGGAGGTTATCTGATCAAGAGTATCTTCCTTTTCTCTATAAAGGAAGCATCACTGCTGACTTTTCAGTTAAAATAAAGACGACGACAAAACATGTAAAAAGAATAAGGTCCAAAGGGTTTCCAAAAGCCTAATACCAAGTATTCTGCTTCCCTTCATGCATTCTGTGAGTTGTCCCTTTTATTTCGAAATAAAAGAGCACACAATGCCAAGGCGGGATGGAGTAGTACCACAACTGTGTGTGGGCTCTTATAAATGTATGGTAAATCTGAAGCAGCTGATGGAAATTAGCTTTCGGTGAAAAACATTGAGTTACGTCACATTTAGCACAGCCTGAGATCAGTTCCTATGGCTCAAATGATGCAGTATGAGAGGACTTTGCCCACATCGAAGCTCCAGCCAGCTCAGTACCTTGTCTCTAACAGTGACCAACAGTGAATAGGAAAATGGTTTTGGAGTGGCAGTGCTACAGGTACATTCCCAGCTTCTGACAGTCTCTAACCTGGAAACTTCCTAGGCTGGAGGTGGCATCTTTGTGCACAATAGCTCAGGATGGTCTTTTCCCATGACTTTGTCCAATTGCTTTTTGGAACTCGTGCAAACTTTGGGATTTAACATTTGCATTGTGAAAAAGTGCCACCTTTGTTTTGAAACTACCACCTGGTACGTTCAAAATGTGATGCTGTGTAATTCCCGTTGCATAGGAAGAGTGAATAATCATTCCCTATCCAACTCCTCCGTGCCACTCAAGGTTTCCTAGATGCCTGTCATCTCCCTGCTCACCTCTCTCTAGACGAAAGACTCTTAGGTTGTTTGCTTGCTTCTTGAATCTTTTTTTCCATACTTTTAATCACTTATGTTGTGTGTCTGTCCTTTTTGTAATTGTTTCGTATTTTTTTAAGATGGATGGAAGGACTGGAAACCCACAGAGGGTTCAAGATATGGGAATAACAAGGACTTTGGGTCTCTGTTCCTTTCCTAATATTTCCTGAGGTGTCATTTGCTCTTTTGGTGCTGCTAAACCCTGAGCTAACATGTTCGTAGAGAAGGCTGTTACAATGCTGGGGTTACTTTTCTGAGGGATAACAGGTAGCTCAAACCCCACCACTGTATCTCTGAAGTTAGGGTTACTTTTTTCCCTGTAGGCATAGATGTGTTCATAGACACCAAATTTTGTCTGACGTCTTATTGCCCTGTTGCTTTGTACCGTAGCACTGAATTGTGATTCTGCACAGTCGTCACTCACTGTTACAGCTTCACTGGCTCAGTGTCATCTGTAAACTTCATCGCCTTACTCTCCGTTGCCTTTTCTAGGTGGTTAGTGAATAAGCTTAACGACACATAAGCAGAACAGATCTCCACAGGACCGTAAGGTTTATTCTTTCTCTTTATTTCCTTTAACTTTAATTCATGAGAGAACTTTCCCCTCATTTAGCATCTTTAGGAGCCCTTGGTAAGGGATATTGTGAAACCTTGTTGAGAATCCACTCCTACTTTATCAACCAAATGAGCTACGTCTACATGCTTGTTACGTCCTTTAAAGAATTCTGGTAAATTTGTGAGATATGGCTTCCCTGCACAACAGCCATTACAACTCTTCTCCATTATATCATATTTTCCCATGTGTTTACTTGTTCTATGCTTTTTCAAAAGTTTCTATTGATTTGCCCAGTAGAGCTGGCGGTGTTACTGATAGGGCATCTCCCTGTTTGCCCTGTTTTCACTTCACGAAGCCATGTGCCAACCAGCGATGTCCGAAACATCAAGAAGAGAAGCCTGGAAGACAGAGTCTTTCTGAAATGTCCAAGGGATGCAAAGATTGCTACGCAGACTTTTTCAGACCTCCTTCCTGGAACTGCCATCTGCTAGCAGATATGTGAGCATCAGTTGCTATGGTAGCACACAAAATACTATGTCCAAACCCTGGAAACACAGACTATAGGTCTGGAGTTGGGCTGTGGACCAAGAATCTCTGCAAGGTCTGGAGGATGAGAGTTTTATCCCCTTCCTGGCCTATGCAAACAAATCTTTTTACTGTTGTATAATCCCACGGCTGACATGGGTTCAGTGGCAGATATTGTCGTCCTGGTTGGGGATGACAATACGCAGAGCTTCTTGTAAAACAAGCCTTACTTTTGTTTTGCAAATCTCCCACTGGAGAGGCCTATATGGAGCAGCAATGGGCTGCAGTGAGACATTTCGGTGGCTGTTTCCCAGTAAACTTATGCAACATCCATTGTGCTTGTGCAGCCTGTTGCAAAAAATGGATGCCATCCCCAGAATGTCGGCTGAATATTGATTTAGCAAATGGGGAGAAAAAAGGAGTGAAATAAAAGACCATTGTAGCTGGTACTGCATATAAATAGCTGAGAGGTTAATGTATGTTATTTATGGAAATCTGGAATACTGGGAATGCTCTAATGCTTATCCCAGCTAGACTATTAGTGCTGTTCAAGTTCTTATATGCATACATCACCATGTTATCTAAATGTCTCTAAGCCCTCTTTAAAAGCAGTCATGCAAGGCTTTAAACAGACTGGAATGGGGACTGTGAAAAAAAGTATCGTTTTCTGTAACTATTTATAAACCTAAAAGGGTGCATGTAGTACAAGTGCGCGTAAGAAATGCTTTTATTACCAAACAGTAGAGAAAACTGCAATAAAAGAAGAAGGAAAGAATCTCCCTCCCCCAAAAGAACAACAGTTCAGGGTGATATTTTTTTAAAAAACATACATATAGTTCTTTCCTTTTTTTTTTTTTGCTGCTGGAAGGGCGCACGTATGACTAACGGAATCTCTCTGAATCAAAGAAAACACTTCAGACCAATTTATGTTCAACATGAATTTGCCTTGTACAAGACACACACTCCTTGCTCATTTGACTATGCAAACAACAGAAATTAAGAAAAGAAAAAAAGCAAATGGAATATGTATCTCATCTCTTACGGGGATGATAACCACAGCCCTTCTACGAGGGGCACTGTGATTTGCTCACAAGCCTTCTCTTTTAACGGCTTGTGGTAAAGGTGTGACAAGGAGACCCAGTGGTGAAATGACTGTGCTACATCAGCTAAAAATACTCCCCGGTCAAAGCAAAGAGCGGATGAGAATGTGCCAGAGGTGGGGAGGGAGGCAAGCCTGCAATGTGTATAAACAAATGCCCCAGCGACAACTGGAATGTATACAAAGTCATTGTCAGAGATTTCCTACCCCTTCAGGGGCTCATTCTTCTGCTGAGATGCACAAACATAGATGCTTTTCTGACAGGGTATCTCAAAGAGTGTAAAAGCAAAAGCCACTGCTAAATATAGATGGCTGTCACATGCTGCCTTTAGTCACATTTCAATTCATTGTAAACTGCAGCATGCCTTGCACCACGGTTCTTTTAACCTTGGTGATGGGTTAAAGGCATTTTTTCTTTGTGCACATCCCTTTCCCCCTCTCTAATTTGGCAGTGCGAATGTAGATGCGCAGTCAATAAACAGGCAGTTTTGATGGTCCTGTTGAGCTTTAAAATGTACAGGCATGTCTGAAACAACATGGGAAGTGCTGGTGAAAGGGGGAGTGAGTGGATGAGTCACTTTTAAAGCAAAGCAGGCAAACTAGGGAAAAAAAAAAAAATAGAAGAGAAAAAGATCTGTGTCTTGACTCAGTGCCCAAACTCTTAAGCTGATGCTTCACTGCAGACTCTGAAGTTCAGCTTATTTTTCCTCTCATTTGTTCTTTTATTTTTATGTCTTACATAATGGAGCTTTGATTCATAGAAATCTATTTATATAGTCTAGGATTCGAGCCAAACTCTGAAGTCCTAACTCCATCTTTCCTCAGGCAAAATGGCCATTGTGGTTAACGATATGAATGAGGTTTGCTAGGACTGTGTGTTCAGGGCTGGATTCCTGGGGGGCTACGCTTGATCACCCTGCAATTTCTTATATCCTTGCTAGAGTAGTGATTTCATGTAAGGAACTCTACGCCATACATATTGCAGCTGAAGGACAAATTGCGCGAGACTGACAAACTATCCCGGCTTTTACTGGTGAGGCCGATGTGAGCCTGCGCTCCCTCCACATGCCCGAAGGCCACCAGTCAGCACTTTGGGTCCCAGCTTTTTGCCTTATTCCCCTCCCTCCATGTCAGTCCTGCAGCAGGACAGAGGTGGAAGCCACCCACGAGCTGCTCGCTGGGAAAGCCCTAACGTGAGGACGGGGATGTATTCCCCCTTCCCGTGGCTCCGGCATGGGATGTTTGCTGTGGAGGAGGAGGAGGAACGGCCGGACGGTGAGGCACCAGCACCACCCCAGCTGCAATGCCTCTTTTTGAGGGCTGGTATGATCGAGCGCAGGTTCGCAATTGAATGGGATTTTGGAAGCGAGGAGTGGGAGGTGGCTTTTCTTGGGGCGGTTGGGTGTGAGCAGAGGACCAGGTACACTCGGTCGGTCTGAGGAGCTGGCAGAGCCAGCTGACCTTTTATCTGACAAGCTAGCAGCGAGGAGATGGCTGCCAGAGAGAGAGCTCCCCACTGACATCAGAGTTATTCTTGGGGCTAGATGGAAAACAGCGCAAGATAATGCTCTTTGCTGTAATGATGAGGCTGATTTCAAATACTTCGCATGAAAATAGCGACTCAAACCCAATTAAGTAGGTCAGAGGAGCAGAACTGAGGGAGGTTGCCTCTCTGTGGCACTGTGACCAGGGGCTGGAGTTTCCGCTCTCTAATAAAGCGTGAACCCCAAAAAAAGCTCCTCCAGGGGCCAGACATGCCCAGGAATATTCTTAGCAGGCTGATAATACCTCAGCTCACCATCCAGCATTCCTTCTAGTGCAAATGCTCTTATAAGCCTTTTTTTTTTTTTTTTTTTTTTTACGGCTGCTTGTGAGAATGCAGCATCTTGGTCATACTGCTACCTCTTGGTCATATTTGATGACACCATGTTCATATTTTTAGCCAGACTAAAAGACATCACTGTAATGACTCAGGGGGAAGCAGGGAAAATGCTTTCAGTTTATGCTAGAATACATACACACACACGTTTATAGACAGCTCTCTTGCTCTCTCTAAATTTTTATCTTTTGACTAATTTGTCATAGTTCAAAATGCAAAAGCCATAGATAAAGTACTCCAGGTTTTGGCAATACCAGAGTGATGAAATAGCCAAACAAGCACTCCTTAGCCCTTCACTCCCTCAGCTATTATTCTTTGAATGCTGGAGATAAATGTCATTTGTAAATCCCACTCATTGCTAACATTAGTACTATGCATATGTACTCCCTTTGACAAGTAACCCTACCAGTGAAATCTGTAAGGCAGCAAACTTTAAATGGTTTTCTTTTAAGCATGGATAATTAGTAATTGGGGGCATCTGTCTCTACTGAACACCCACACTCACTCTTCTTTAAGGTGTTCCAGGTTGGTGACTTACAAAGAACCTTGAAACGTTTGACATCCTTTCTCCTAATAATGAACTCCATTACCAACTTTCTCTCTGCTGAAGTGGCTTTTCCTTTCTCTCCCTTTATATTTCATTTTGCAGCATAAACCCTGCCTATGGGGCTTGGGCTCTGCTCCTTTTCACTGACAGCCCAGCAAACCAAGCTGACCCCCACAGGATCCGGGACAGTCCTGAAGGATTTGAGCCCTTTGGCTCAGCCGTTGCTTGGCCTCCTGCCAGCTCTCTGGGAGCATCACCCAGCGGAGGGCAGAGCCGCTCTTATACGATGCCATCCCATGCCAGGAAATCTGAAGACCGTGGTTGTGTGGGAGAAGCCATCCCTTTTTCACAAGAAAGATGCTGTTCCTCAGGAGCCTGCTTCCTCCAGGTTGAAGTTTGTGTCTGGTTCTATTGCCACGGGAGGCACCGTGGGGGGTACAGCCCATGGAAATAAATCTTCCAGCCCAGTGGGCAGAGCGACTTTTTCCCTCAGGCCAGGGACTAGAGTGTGTTTTCTCCTTCTGCTTCTTTCCCAGGCTTTACTATAAGAAGAGGGAGAGTGATAACATTAAAGGTACCTAAAGCCAGAGTCACTTGGCTCCTGCTGTGCTGGAGCGCAGGGGCTCCAGAAGACACTCCAGACCTGAAGTCTGTTAAGGTCCCCTGAATTGCCTTCTGGACTTGCCTTTCTTTCTCCACTGACTCCAGATAGACCCTTGGGAAACTGGCCTCCGAAGTCAGCCTAGGGAGGAGGCAAAAACTGGCATTTGTGAATACTGCTGTCCCTTGTCCTTCCCTTCCCATGTCATCCAGGTATCTTGAAAGCATCAATGGCGATGAAAGGATGGAGCAGAAATTCTAAAAGGTAAAAACCATCTTTGCTTAAATTAAGCCACTTTGTGAAATTATTTTTCAAAACACAGTGATGGCAATGCTAAAACACAGAATTTAAAATATGTCCAGGCTGAGATTTTTATAAGTCAGCCTTAACACCCTTGTGAATACTACCACAGTTGCCAAGCTATAAACTTCTAAACCCAGAAGTTAATGGCAGACATTGTCAGTAATAGATATTTAATGGTAACAACACTAGCAGGTAATACAGTAACAATGACAATAATGGCCCCTTGCAAATGAAGGATAGGTAATGTCATTCCACGAGAGTCCCGCACCACGCTGAGCACACAGGGCAATCACGGCATCTGCACTTTCCAATGGTTTTATGAAGAGCAGATTGCAACTCACTGGCTACATTACATTTTGATTTCTATATGGCTGTTGCAAGGGATTCAGGTACGTCTAAACTGAGATAACCCATGAGAAAATTAGCTTTCCTTAAGTTTACTTGACTCCCTCTCACTGTAATAATTTTTCTTCTTAATAAGCATCAAATGAAGAATGCATGTAGCAGCTCGGCATCGTGGACCGTTTCATCAGCCAGGCAGTTCTTTTGCCCTGCCCTGGCCAGCGAGCTCCCTGCAGCCCTGACAGCCTCGACAGCCCCTGCCATGGGGCATACGGAGGTACCATGGTGGCCTAAAAGGGAGCCCCATGCCACAAGGACCTGCGTGCCCCGGATCAGCCCTTTCCTGGCTTTTTCTAAAACTCCTATTGCAAGTGATGTACCACTGGAACAACCCAAAATTACTTCATTTGATCCTGGAGATGAATGGAAGAAGTCTCCAACAACATGAATGTTCTAGAGTTAAGTCAGGAGGAGAAAGCAGGTAAGCTGCAACGGGGTCACCCATGCTGCCACGTCCTGCAAGAGCATGCCTGGCAGAGTACCCTGTAGAGTATGTCTGCCTCCCCTAAATGGTGACCCAAATGCATTTTCAACACATATTCACAAGGTGTATATAATTCATTTAAAAAAAAATTACATTATTTTCTTCCTTTCAGTCCTGGCACCTCAGTGCTTGAGTAAAATTGCTTCCTGACTTGTAATTTGCCAATCTTTCAAACACAAAACGTGCTCGTCAGATGGGCAAAGCAATGCTCGCAAAAGAGTTGCGCTGCACAAAGGAGGCAGTGGTTCTCAGTAGTGATGGAGGGCTGCGGAAAGCCCTGCTTCCTTCTGACTCTGCGGTACCTGAGAGCAACACCAAACCTCTGCGGTGGCTCCCTCCTCCACCCCAAAGTGTGGCAGTGGTCCCGGGCAATTTTCCTTTTGCTATTAGCAAATCTGGTTGGTCCTATGGGTTGCTGCAACTGGATGCTGACGTGAGAGCTCTTAGTGTGAGCACAAGCTTGTGAAAAAAAATAGCACGCCTGAACTGGAGATATCATCATGAAGATGTGACTTAAGTTTTCTTTCTCTGTATGCTTTCGTCTTTATCTTCCACTGCTGTTGCATTTTTGTTTTACCCTGAAGTAGTCACTGCAAGCTCATCTCTGGGCCAAGTAAATTTTTTTCCTAACAAGGAAGAGTCTGTTGGTGCTTCTAGGAGGAGAGAAAGTGTTAAGTAGCTTTTGGGGTAGGTGGAGCCATCCCTGCTGGGTATTTAACCTACATTTGTTTTCAATTTACAGGAGTGTTCAGGTCTAAGTCTGCTGTTAAAGATGAAAATGAAGTAAGTATTCAATAGGATTTAGCTGAGTTACCTAAAGGGCTATAGTAACAAAATTTGTAGTATCTTTTCACAGAGGTCACAAAGTCTTGAAACAGGGAGAAGATTACTGGACAAGTTAAATTTCCTTGGAGCTGACAGCCTTACCTTTCCCTTGTTATCAGCTCATTTTAATTGTAAAGGAAGACGTTCTCTGTCCTAAGCTTGGCATTTGACTGACCAATTCAACACCACGCGGGCAATATTAGTCCCTGGCAGCCCTAGGCAGGTTGATGAGAGAAGCAAATTCTGCAAAACAGAGAAACAAAGGCAAGCAGCAAGCGGGACAATGCATTTTTTGTCTGCACGTATGTGAAGTTCATTGTCAGAAGCCATCCTTTCCTCCAACTGTAAGAGAAGGCTGCGATTGTGGAAATTCCCAACAATGGTTTTGAAGTAACAGGGGCTCTAGCGCATCTAGGCAGAAGTACTGGATGTTCAAAAGGACAAAAGGGAAGGCCCTCTAAAGCCCAAGAAACTGGAGCAAGGAAGGATAAACACACAGTTTCTCTTTATAAAGCTGGCTACTGAGCAGCTATGCTTCCCTTGTAACTCCCAGCACATTAAACTCTGCTGCCAAATCTGCTGTATCTTAAATTCAATATTCAGTGCTGCATCTCATAACAACAAACTGGTTAAAGGCACGGCAATATTTTAAAATTCTGCTAAAGGATTTTGCCTAGAAATTGTCTGCTTGGGAACATTTTGCATGCTACCGTCCTGTCTGTGCTTTCGATGTGAGTCTGTAGTTTCACATCTAGACTGGAAGTACAGAACATCTGTAGGGCCATGCATAAGCAGTTACATAAATAGCTGACAGTGGATAAAGCAATTGCTTTGGTGAATCAGGTAATTGCTGGGCAACTTCCCCAAAAGAAAAGCTGACTCGTCTTTCCTGAGAAAGGCATAACTGTCCTTCTGGCCTAAGGATTTTCAGATATTAGTGGAAGCACTTTTTTTTTTTTTTCTGATGACCTAAGTAATTAGTATTTTCTCTTTAAATAAACATGCCAAGTTTATGCCTTGCAGATTTCTTGTTCATATTCCTTTTACATATAAACTTTCCTGGCTGCCTGCATAGCTTCTTTGCATCCATCTTAATGTTTTTATTGCATCAGGAGCTTTGCCACAATGGTAATTTCCTTAGCTCGTTGCTTGGACTACTCCATCATCACTTTTTCTTTGCCGGCTCCTTTCTCTCTGTGGTGATCAAATCCCTGTGCTGGCTCTCATCTCTTTGTGATATCAGGCAGAAATAATTTCTCGTCACTTGCAAGCTCTATCAGAGCCTATCCCCACCCTGCCCCTAAACCTGCATTCACTGTCAGGAGGCTGTCTTCCACCTTCATCAACCACAAGCAAGCACCTCTGCTATTTTCTCCTCGGGCTTGGGAGGAACTCCTCATTAAAAATATGCAAGGCTCTCTCCCTTTCTTCCAGCCCCGGTTTTCAGAAAGACTCTCCTTTGAACACTGCAGGTGAAAATCTTGTCAGTAGTTTGTTGGACCGGCAGGATGGCTAAAGTTGTCCTACGCTCTCTTGCGTCTCCGTCTCTGGGTCTAGTTCCTCCTGTTTGTGTTGTAAGCAAGGACTGTGTTCTTGTGCGCCGAGCAGTACCGCGGGGATCCCAAGTCTGTGACAACCACTTGTGACTCATTGCATGGGAGCGTGCTTGGGCAGAAGGAGAGGAAGGGAGGGGAAGGTACACAGAGGTTTTAAGAAGCTCCTTTCCCTCCCTTTGAACGCTCTCTTTGATACACCTCAGCACGGTCCCTCCGGGGGACTGCTGTGTAAACCTCGCAGACCTTTACTTCAACCTCCAGCTCCGGCCTGGCTTTCTCCAGGAATGCAGGGAACTACACAGGATGCTTTCAGATATCGCATTACAGCCTGAAACTAAGGCAGTGCTTTCGAGTGGAAAACCCAAGTCAGCCTCAAAGAACTGGGGATTTGGTTGGTAGCCAGCTCCTTCTCTGTAGTGCTGCTTTTCACGTCGCCCTGCCCTGCCTTTCCCTCCAGGCTTAGTCCTGAGGAGAGCGAAGTTCGTACTTTCTCCAGGAGTTTTACTCTTCCGAACAGTGCAAAGTTTTACCGTCAGGTGCAATCCTCCCTCTGCGACTATCCCTACGAGGAGAAGCAGCACAGGCAGGAGAGAAAAGAGTGTTGTGAAGGACAGTTTATAAATGACTTCAGTGAGGCAGAGTGATGTGTCATTCTGGCAGAGAGCCCATTAAAGAGGAAGCGCTGCTCTTGAATGCGTTCAGCTGGGGTTTCTGAGAACTCCTTTATACCCACTCATTATCCATTTCACATTCTGGAAGTGGATAGTTATGTTTGCCTATGTGACGCAGATCTTAATAGTTTTCTGCAGTACTACATCATTTAGCTCTCAGCTAATACAAAACCAAGCTAGTAATTAACATTAAATGCTGAGAAATGGATCTGATGTGATGAACACTCAGCACATAATGAGAAGACTGTGATTTCTTACTTGGAAGCCATCGTGGTCTTACAACATAACCAGTTGTTACAGATGCCCAAACAGAGCTGGGATTAACAATAGGATCTGGTTACACTTGCAGACCTAATTGTTGCTAGTCTGGTAAAAGTTGTGCTCTTGGGCTCCGCTTCGACGGGTAACAGCTCTGGCATCTATTGTCATTTCATAATGGTGTAACGCTGTTTATGCCACAGAAATCCCAGCTGAGCCATGAATTACACGCAGATCAGGCACACCACGGAAAATGCAGCTGTGTCGGGGAACGAGGCTTGCAAGCAACTGCTCTGCAAGGCCAACCCATACATTGTGGAGTGAGACAATGTAAGTCAACCATAATAATTGTTAATAAAACGATTTGTTAGAACAGCCATTAAAGGGCCAGCAGAACTGGAACCTGAGTGTGTCAGACACTGCAAAATCAGCAGCTGGTTCCTGCCGGACAAACAGACAGACAAACAAAGCCAAGCCTTAGCAAGGGGTAGGCTGGAGACCTTGCCCTTGATGCCACTAAGAAGAGGGGTGCCAGGAGGAGGTAAATACACTGCAACCCTTCTGGGTCCTGATGCTCCCTGGGAGCTGGTGGTGGTAGCAACTGCCAGGGCTCCTGCGGGACCGTAGCTTCCTCGGGGTCGATGATGAAGGGATCAAAGGTCCTGAGATGAGCCCTGAATACAAGGGCATGTTCCCAGCACCCCGGTTTTTCAGAATGAGCTGTGGAGAGGAGAGGCCCCAGTTTCTTGCCCCATGCAACACCGCTGTAGAGCACCAGCCTCTCCATGCTGGGGAGTCCGGGCCCCTTAAAAGCCCCCCAGGGAAGACTTATGATAGAGAAATGCAGGGAGAGGCTCTGTCCCCCACTGTGGGACCACAATCTTCTCCTCTCTGCAGAGCCTTCCCCTTCCCTGATTTAGCTGCTGCTGCTGAAGCATCTCC
>NW_009602781.1:437-656 GCF_000690535.1 Cariama cristata | reverse complement strand
TCCAGGGGCTTGTCCAGCACCAGCTCGGCGAAGCGGTTGCCGTCCCCCTGAGTCTGCACGTCGAGGGAGAAGTAGCTGTTGGGGGTGATCTCGTAGGTGCGCAGGGAGTTGGTGCCCACGTCGGGGTCGAAGGCGCTCTCCAGGGGGAAGCGGGTGCCCGGCGTGGCGCTCTCCGAGATCTCCACGGTGAGGTCGGGCTCCGGGAAGGAGGGCGGGTTG
>NW_009602781.1:0-206 GCF_000690535.1 Cariama cristata | reverse complement strand
ATATTCCCCACGAACGTGCCATGCTCCTGCTCCTCCTGTACCGTGTAATGGAGCTGGCAAAGGGCCCCCTCCACCATCCAGAGCAAGGCAAAGAGGAATAGCACAATCATCTCCAAATGGGGAAAGAGATCCCCCCTCCCCAACACCACCTCTTCCTCCTCTTCCAAAAGCCACCACCACCACCGCCACCACCTCCTCCTCCGAAA
>NW_009602780.1:0-1821 GCF_000690535.1 Cariama cristata | reverse complement strand
TGCCACGCTGGCGGGGGAAGGGGGAGGGATTTCGGGGTTTGAATTAATTTTTATTGTTATTATCGGAACCAGACTCCAGCCGCAGCTGCCTGAATACCAGCGGGTGCTTTTCTGAATCCTCGCCCTCCTGCAAATATATACTAGAGGGAGTTTAGAGGGGCAGCGCTGGCAGCAAACGAATTATGCTAGAGGGTACTCAAAAGGAGAAATGGGACTGCAAAATCCGCTTCTAGATGGGTTCAGGGAGCTGTCTGCACTTCGGTGAACTTTTCTCGTTTGTTTGTTTTAAATATAGCCTTAATGGGTCTTTTCCCCCGAGGAATTCGAAGTACTAGTACATTCGTGTGGAAGAAGACGGTGTCGAAATTGTAACTTTAAAATAGGCATGTCTTCAGTTTTATTAGTAGTGTATTAAATATTCAATCTTCATCAATAGTGGTGATAGTGTAGTTGCTTTCCAGGCATTTTGAGAGCTAGAAGTGTGTTACATTGATCGACATACTTAAGCTGAAAGTTTCTAAATGCTCATTGAAAGATTAATATATTGTGATTTGAACTGCAGTTGTGCATTTAATGAAAAGGTTTTCTCGAGTTGCCATTTAAAGCAATGTATTTAACGATTCACCAGCTAAGCTGAACAGCCATTTTAGTCCTTGCACTTTATATGGAAAAGGAAACATTTTTCTAAGATAAGTTACTGAGAAAGGCATTGAGAAAGTTATTCGTTCTGTTTCTGCTGTAGATTCAAATTCCAGATGAAAAGGGTCTCCAAATTGTTGTAAATTTTCTCTTTCCTGCCCTCATTTCAGGGTGAGACTAAGTTCTGTTTCCCTTACCAACTCTTTGCGAAATGGCTGCCACTCTAACATGTGGACTCTCTTTATCTTTCTGAAAACTTTACCTCTACAGGAATTTATAAATTATGAATTTATAAGCATTTTCGCACTTGTATTATAAATAAAACCAAATATTTGTAGCCCATAATCAAATTGTCTCGAGAAAGAAAATAATGAGAAAATCTATTGTCTCAAGATATTTTCTGTAGTGTTAAGACTCAATGTATAGAGGTTAAAATTCCATTGAAAATGACCAGGAGAATGCGGGAAGTAAAATCCCGAGTGTCATTTTCTTTTGTTTGCTTGCTTGTTGTGTTTGGTTGGTTGATTTTGTTCAATCGTGCACGATCAGACCTTGCCAGAAGTCTCTATTTTTGGTTCAGCTGCAGAGTGGCATTTGGAGTTTAGGAAGAAATTTTTGTGCATTACCCATGGGTGCTCGACAGCTTTCCTTGAGAAAAGGAGAAGCAGCACAGGTTTAGCCAGAGCTGAGAGAGAGAGAAACGCCTCAATCCAGAACCCAGGAGGGGAGAAATCCACTCCGGGCACCGAGAAGAGCCAAACCACTGCCAGGGCTGCACAGTTCGTTGATAAATCAGTAATGCACCGAAGTGGGGAGGCTTAATGCAAGACTTCTCAGGGCTGTCACAGAATACATACTGTGTGTACATATATACACATATATATAAAAAGAACAGACACTATTTATGGTATAATAAATGGTACATATAAATAGTATATATAAATGACGTGTATATTGTGTGTGTATATATATATCTGTATACATATGATGTTTATACATATTTTTGTATATATGTGTGTGTGTTTATGTGTACCCTACAAGTACCATTATATACCACGGTATATGCAAACGGTATAAAATGTGTAACAGAACATACACATACGTAGCACCTAGTCTGGAAATCGCACGCATCGTAGCTAGTATTTGAATTTATCACAGAATCACACAGTATCTCAGGATGGA
>NW_009602779.1:457-863 GCF_000690535.1 Cariama cristata | reverse complement strand
GACAGACCCGGGAGTGAGGGGCCAGCCCTGGAAGTGAGTCTCCAGCCACTTTGGGGCTTTAATAGAAATAAAAAAGGAAAATGCACGCTGAAATAAAAACAAGAATCCCTGCGGCGCTGCTCGCGGGAGAGACACGGGCACCGCTCTGCTGCTGTGCTGCGGCCCTGGGCAGGGAGAGGTGACCTCCGTGGCCAGGGCCACCCCTTTTTGGGGACAGGGCCCCAGCACCCCGCATGCGTGTCCCCAGGGACTCCCGCGGTGTGGCCCGGGCATCCTCACAGCACTGTCCCCAGGGTGCTGACGCCAACATCGTTGTAGTCTGTGTGCCCAGGGGGCTGTGCAAGGGGATCCCTTGAGGCTCCCGGGGCACCTGGGAGGGGGCAGCTCCCCCCCTGGGGGACGGCCA
>NW_009602779.1:0-280 GCF_000690535.1 Cariama cristata | reverse complement strand
CCAGCTCCTCCGTGCCCCCCCCGCAGAGATGTCCCCAGGGCCAGGAGCGGGGGACTCTTCCGGCACGGCCGCGTTGTTGTCGTAGCCATTGGGGGGGCCGTGTTCGGGCAGGGTGGGTGAGTCTGGGACAGGCACGGGGGTGGACGACAGTGAACCGAAGGCCACGGCAGGGGTCTGGCAAGGTTGCCTGGGCGAGGGGGGGCTGCATCCCCTCAGCTCCCCAGCCCCAGGGCCTGGCCGCATCCCCCCTTCCCCGGGGCTCCCCGCTGGGTTCCTGCCC
>NW_009602778.1:2533-2868 GCF_000690535.1 Cariama cristata | reverse complement strand
TGGGAGGCGGGGGAGGAAGCGTCACCGTTGGGGTGTCGATGGGGTGGGATGGAGGAGCAGCCCCGAGGCCTGGTGAAGGGCAGGGGCTGGGCAGGGGACACCATGGGAAACACGGGGGGAAAAGGAGCCAGCTGGGATCTGCCGCTGCTCCCGGGACCGGGATTTTTCCCTCTGCTCCAGGGCTTTCACCCTTTCTGGGCTGGTACCCAGAGGAGTGACAGAATGTGAGGTCCCCGGTCCTCATCCCCTCTGCTGTGGCCTCGGGGACATGTTTGTCCCCATCTCCTGGGACACCCAAGCCAAGAGAACCACTGGCCTAGGCTGACGGAGCCCAC
>NW_009602778.1:1768-2109 GCF_000690535.1 Cariama cristata | reverse complement strand
AGCAGCATCTGCCCAGGGCAGCACTGGCATCTGGCAGCGGGTGGGAAATCTGTGCATGTGTGTCATCTGCATCTCATTTGCATATCACGCAGACACCCCCCCTTGTTCTATCATGTCGACCCTGTGACATCCCTGCACACACGTGTGTCCCACATCCCCATGGCTCAACCTCTCGGTTAAACATGTTCGAGGCAGGGCGAGGGTGCAGGTCAGGGTGGGGAAACTGAGGCAAGGCACAACCCCACCGGGCAGGGTGTCACCACCAGCACGATGGGGACACAGGGACATGGGTCCCTGTCCCCAGGGCCATGACGGCATTTGCTCCAAGCATCTCTGGGCCC
>NW_009602778.1:379-1659 GCF_000690535.1 Cariama cristata | reverse complement strand
TCCCTAAGGAACCTGCCTGCCTGCTAAGCCGGAGTTTTAATCAGGGAGATGGAGACTGCAAATTAATTTGGATTAAACCGGGGGCAGGGGGATTTAGGAGGCAGCTTGGGCAGCGCCTGTGAAAGGGGAGACGGGGAGGGGACGCAGCCCCCGTTTCGGGGTCCCTGCGGGCTGGTGTCCGCTCGTGCTGTCATGGTGAAATGAAGAGGCCCTGGGGGGAAGCGTTTCTGGGATGTGGTGGGGGGTCCCTGCCCAGCTGGGAGCCCACCTGTCCCCGCTGGGGGAGGTGGGGACATCTTGGGGTGCCCCCCGGGAGCCTGCTCCAGCTTTGACCCCCCTGCCTGGAGGAGTCCATCCCAGGATGTAACCGCTCTGGGCCTGGGACCACCCTGGGCATGAGACCACCCTCAGGATAGGACCACCCTGGCATGGGACCACTCTGTGTGGGGCCACCCTGGGGCTGGGACCACCTTAAGCACAGCCCAAATGCCTGAGTCCCCCTGGCCCTGGTGAGGGCTGAGCCAGGGGAGGTGACACCCCGGGGTCTGGGTGCCCGTCCCCATCCCCGGGGCACCCCAATCCTCTCTCTCAGCCCCGTCTGGGCCCTACTGCAGGAACGCCGGCCCCGCCACCCCGCTCCTGGTGACAAACTCCAGCACCGTCACCGTCCTGTTCAACAGCACCAGCCATCGCTCGGGACGAGGCCTCCTCCTGTCCTACGCCACCTCGCAGCACCCAGGTAGGGGGGAGCATCCCCCAGGGAGGCAGAGACCCCCACCCCAGGGGTGGAGGGAGCTCCTTGATGACCCCAGGGTGGGCTCCCATCGCCCCGAGCTCCCTGAAGTCCTGTGTTCTCACTGGGGGTACAACATGGGAGATCTCCAGGCCACCCAGCCAACTGGGACCCCCCCTCCCCAGCACCCTGGACCCCCAGATCAGCTGGCACCCCAATATCAGGCAGAGGCACAGGCACTGTAGATGGTGATGTGGGGCCGATGGCTGCAGGGACCGAGGGGCCATCGCTCCCTGCCCCTCCAGACATGGGGACCTGGGGAGCAAAACCCAACCACGGAGCAGGATTCAGATGGGAAGGGCACGGGGATGGGGTGCCCTGGGGCAGAGGTGGGTGCTGTGAGGTTGGTGAGGGTCCCTCACCCTGGGGTGTCCCTGCCTTGCAGACCTGGTCTCCTGCCTGGTTCGAGGCACCCACTACACCCAGGAGCACGTCAGGTGAGTGGCCAGGGGCTGTGGGGGGGGCCCGCCTTGGTGTCCCCCCCACC
>NW_009602778.1:0-295 GCF_000690535.1 Cariama cristata | reverse complement strand
TGCAACTGCGGTGGGATAGGGAGCAAAGCGGGTGTGCAGAGGGGATTTGGAGGCGAGCGAGCCCTGACCCCCCCCCTTACCGTGTGTTTCAGTGTGTACTGCCCCGCGGGCTGCAAGGACATCGATGGGGACATCTGGGGCAACCCGAGCCAGGGCTACCGGGATGTAAGTGCAGAGCCTGGCTCTCCCCACGGGGCTCAGCACCCATGGGTGCACCCACCGGGGATGGTCCTCAGCATCCGTGGCTACTGCTTGTCCCCTCCTAGCAGACCACAGGGGATGGGTTTGGGCATGG
>NW_009602777.1:1048-1322 GCF_000690535.1 Cariama cristata | reverse complement strand
TTTTTTCTTTTTTTCTTTTTTTCTTAAAAGTGTCAAAAGTCTACATTTAAATATAAAAAATTAAAAGTTAAAACTCTAGCCCTTCAGTGAAGGAGACATAAAAACGGTGCGGGTAACAACGAGAACTACCAAAAAAGGACAAAGAAATACAAGTCAAAAATGTTTGGCCAGTATAAATACGTCCACTTATAAAATGGCATCCGGTTACATTTACAAGGAAAAAAAAAAAAAAAAAAACAAAAAAAAACCCAAAAAAAACACGGGGGGGGAGCAT
>NW_009602777.1:0-956 GCF_000690535.1 Cariama cristata | reverse complement strand
TTTTTTCTTTTTTTTTTTTTTTTAAGTCCAGCACAGATTTGAGTTGCGTTTGAATCCTTTAAAGAGTTAAGAATGAAAAAAAGCTGGTGATATTTCTGTAGGAATCAAACATAGCGCCATCTATCTGCTTTTATATTATCCTAACACTATTTTTTTTTTTTTTTTAAACTGTTCAACAGTCTTACAGAAATCTTAAAAAGATAGACAGGATAACATGCTATATTAAACCCCACCAGTGAAATAATCCAACACCATCACGATTCCGAGTAAGAAAAAAACCTACTTTTTTTTTTTTTTGAAGTATTTTCAGTTTGTTTTTTTTGCAAAAGCCATCGCCCTCCTCCATTTCCCCTGTACCACATCACGACAGAAAACCGTTCCCGTTCGGTCTCTGTTTCCAAAGAAGTTTTCCGTGTTCTTGGAAGTTTTCGGCCTGATTTTTTCTCTCTCCGTATGACATAAGGTGACTGAGAAAAGCGCTGCCGCCACCTCAGCTGTACGTGCAAATCCGTTTCAGTTTATTATTATCTTTTTTGTCCCCCCAACGAATTTCCAAGACAACTCTCAAGTGTTAAGTCTGGCTCTTCTCCGCTTAAACTAGGATCTCAGTCCAGCTCCAGCCGCCTTCCTCCTCCTCCTCCTCCTCCCATCACCGTCGCCTCCTCTCACCGCAGAAGAAACCGGGGCAGGATTTCTTCCCCCAAACGTGAACCTTGCAAAGGCTTGGGTGGATTTTGTTTGTTTGCTTGTTTTTCTCCTTTTTTTTTTTTTTTTCCTCCCAAGCAGTTCCGATCGCTCTTTCACACGAAAAGGCGAACGCTCAAGACATCCCGTGTGCGCTCAGCACAACGCATCGCTCCCCCTCCTTTTTTCGTCGTATAAAGTGGGCGATAACAAAGAACCCAGAGGTGTGTGTGGTTGCCCCCCCTTCTCCTCCCCCCCGCTTTTTTTTTTTT
>NW_009602776.1:0-625 GCF_000690535.1 Cariama cristata | reverse complement strand
AGGACATATCCCCGAACCACAAATTTTACCGCCTGTTGTTCCTGTAAACTCCAAAATGACTTCCTCAAATGCTCTGAGTTTATGACGTTTAGCATGTGCCAGACCTGATTCTCATACCGTCCTGGGTAGTTTTCTGTGTTTAAGATGACTCAGGAGTTCAGCAGAGTTCAGTATTTAATTCATGATGAAGTAATCCATTTCTGTAGCTACTCCGCAGCTTTCTGCCTCCTGAGGATTATCCATACACGGAGAAAAGGCGCTACACCTCCCTGAGAAGTAAATGCAAAAAGCACCTATAGAAGACTGGTGCTTTTCCAAGGAGTTTAAAGTGAGTGTTCATGCCAAAAAGCACCCGGCAGGACACACGTCCCGGGTTATGGACCAGAGGGGCCTCACAGCCAGGCTGCGGGAGCTCTGCCTGCCAGCAGCCGTGCTCTCAGTCAAACGATATTTTCCTTATTAGAACTGCAGTTATCGGGGATAAAGTTTGCCCAGTCAGTACAACTGCCTTCTTGCAGGATTGGCACCACTTCGTTTATTTTAAAAGGCTTTTGTTTTGCTCTGGGAAGCCTTTAAAAATACAAGGCTTTCTACAATTACCACTGGTTGAAGCATCATCCGCTTT
>NW_009602775.1:0-6608 GCF_000690535.1 Cariama cristata | reverse complement strand
GATTCTATGATTCTATTTTGTCTGCAAACACTTGTTTGCAAATATGATCCATACTTCTGAGTCAAAAATTGATGTTACTCAACTTCTGTAAAATCTTTCCATGAATCATTAATAATTTTCTCCTCCCAGAATGAATAAACAAAGACTTAGCAAACAAGTGGGACTCAAACCAGAGATAACAATGAAATCTAGACTTTTTGTTAGGCCTACAACTGAAAGCAAACTAACTTGTCCTGATTTTGCAGAGCTCTCTAACACTGACATCCTTGTTTTGCTCCAACAGGAAAAATAATACTCCCAGAAAACAACTACTACAGGACATACAAACATACTCGTGGAGGTACTGCAGTTGGCAGAAGTAAAATATCTTCACGGTCCAG
Organism: Cariama cristata; assembly: GCF_000690535.1. Taxonomy (NCBI): domain Eukaryota; kingdom Metazoa; phylum Chordata; class Aves; order Cariamiformes; family Cariamidae; genus Cariama; species Cariama cristata. The sequence goes on along the minus strand of NW_009602775.1, from coordinate 6,228 downwards.
AACCATGGACATATTTTACCTAGTATATGCAATTCTTTGTTAAATATTCACATTTTTGCCTAGCATCAATGGGGAATAAAAATAAAGCATATTATTACTTTTGCTGTTTCATGCATCCCTGATCCTTGTACCTCCATCTCGCATATAGGCACCAGCCTCACTGGTGCTACAGGGCTCAGTTGATCAGCCTGGGCTAATTTGGTGAATATAAAAATGATGAAACAAAAAAAGGTTTGCCCATTTGACATATTCCTTCTTCATTCTACACCTCTCTCTTTTTGGACATTACATTAACCAAGAGATGACCTCAAAGTACTCTACATTACACAATCAAGTCATATTTTGTCCTTATGACTATGTACACTCATCATCACGACAGTAATTAATAAAGGAAAAAAGTGAAATAAAGCTGTAATAAAAGATAGCCTACATAATGAAGAAAGCAGGTTCCAACTTCATGCTGTGCATTAGGTTCTGGCTGTAAGCACTCCTCCACCAGGGACAGGAAGTTTTTGTGAACTGCAAGAATATCTTCGATATTTGAAAATAACATCTGCAAAAGAATAAAACACACATAAATAAACCATCAGATACAAAACAGAAGAAATATGCAATTAGGAGACTAACCTTAACTGTCTCTTCCGTGACATTTTTATCCATTTTGGCTGTAGCACATTGGATCATTCGGTGAAGGAAAGCCTGCATGAAACAAGACAAATAAGGAAAAAGTTATTTCAGGAAGACTTGAACAACTTTTGGCACTTTACGCTTATAATTTGTTTCCCGAATTTCTTATGCTTTGGATACACAGTCACACCAGAGTGTTATTCTGAATCTAAAACAAGTATTTTATTTATAAAGCATTTAGTAGTCCTGTTATCCTAATATGATATAAAACCCTATCTAGATAAAATTAAAAAGAGTTAAACAGTGAAATATTAACGAAGCTGAGAAACTGAACATTCTCTGATCTGAAGTACCACTTCCACCCTGCACTCATATTACAATCAAGCAAAAGCAAAAGGAGTCATTCTCCAAATCTTGCTCTAGCACTTTACAAATTGACTACAAGGCAAGTCAAAACAAGACCCTAATTTCTAAATTAATCCTAGTCAGGAGATACTATTATGAAATGTAACTTTACCAAAGTAACCACAAGTAAGATTTCTGATGTATTAATAATCAAACCTATTGTAAAGTTAAGTTAGTTTAAAAAAAAAACAACCAAACAAAAAAAACCACACACACCACAGTCCACCGCACCTGGTTTTGCTCAAAGAAAATGTTCACTCTTCCCTCCCCAAGAATCTCATCCTTGGAGATGAAATCAGAAGTTATTAATACCACTAATGAAATACCAAAAGAGTAAGTTTTCTTATATTTCACATATTTCAAGAACTAGAAACAAGAAGAAGAGATGTACAGTAAGTCATTCCAAAAGAAATAAATCGCATTTCAGGTACAAAGGATATAATTAATTTTTATTAATTCATTCCATTACAATGACTTGGGTATGTTCTGAAAGTATCTACACACTGCAGACTAAAACCTTACGTTGATACTTCTTCACACGGAGACGCATGTTCTTTAGTCATTAAAACCTGGCACCACAAGTGCACAAATATCATGTCTTTCATAACCATGTAGCTCCAATTCACTGTGCATTGTACACTGTACACGAACTCATCTAAATTCTGGTGTGGTGCAAATTCCATAAAAGAGGCAATAAGTAACCTCTGTGTGGAAGGACAGCAGTCACAGCATCCCTTTTTTTCTGTCTCTGCCGAGACTTCAACATTTTCATTCCCAAGCAGTGATCCTTTCTCTGCCGAAGAGGACTATGTAGCTAGCATTACACATTTTTATTACTGAAGAGACAAATCCATTTACCCAGGACATAAACAGAATTAAGTTTGTAATACTGTATGTTTCTCTACAGCGATGTAGATTTTCTACTTCTTTTTCCTGACTATTTGTGCTTTCTGATGGTTTACTGATGGTAAAAAATGCCTTTAATTCATTTGCAGCAGTTAACTGTTGGTGGATGACAGCCCTTTGTATCCTTCCTTACTACGAATATCCATAGGGGTTATGGCAAATTTGCTGTGCGCATCGCCTGTACAGCGTACAACCAATCCCACAGAGTGAAAGCCTGTTTAACTGTATAACCCTAAATTAATTTTTGAAAAGTTTTCACTAAACCAGTCGACAGTATACTTTAGAATTGAGAGGGGAAAAAAAAAAAACACAAACCATAAATCACAAGGACTACCTCTGAAACTCATGTGTATTTTTACTATCTGTAATCTTTCTCTGTTCACATTATTTCCCCCCAGACCAAACATAACGCTCATCCGCACTCATGTTATCCCAGAAGATCTTCATTTCCTGTAACTGTGAAGGAAGGTGAACATTCAGTTGGCTGAAGGTGAAACCGAGAACAATCTGGGAGCCAGGGCATTAGTTATTCTCAAGTGATTCAAGACGTTAGTAGAGAGTCGTGAGGTCAAGAAGAGTATACATCAGCAGCAATAAACAGAGTTGTCCAAGCAACACTGTCCCAGACCCTACATCTGCAGAGGTTATCAGAAACTGAATCCAGGAAAATCCAAACTCTCACAGGACTCGGACACAAGTCACTAACTAAGGTAGGGAGGCCTAGGATGACTTCAGTCCCTTCCAGCATCTTGGTACAAGCCCATACGTTATGTTGTTGTAATACTGCAAGGGTAGTGTAGTCACAGCGCCAGTTTTTCCTAAAGATTTGCCACCTGTTGTCCCTATCAATGCAAATTTGCTTCCTGAAAAAATCATAACACTACGTCCCACAAATCAACGGATGTGACCATTCAAACATTTCAGGGCACTTACATGAGAGCACTACGAGGCCATGCATATTCCAAAATCTTTGGAATAATCTCACAGTTTCTATAAGAGTGATGTAAATGAATTCAGGGGAGTGCAAGTAGAGATGGAGATGTCCACCTCCATCCACCTGCCATCAAGATCCATCCTTGACAGACTTCACCCACTGTGGAGTGAGTAAGGCAAAACAATGACAAAACCCAGGTTTCCATGATGCCAATGCCCTTACCAACTCCCTTTCTGGAACACAGAGACACCACTGACTCCATACACACAACACCTCTGCTCTGGGACTTTGCTTGGGAGAACAGACAGCTGTCATCAGGCAGGAGGATGAAGAAGTCATTGCTTTTGTCGCAGTGTAAAATAACCTTAATCCAGCACTGTGACTATGGAAAGATAAATGTCTCTGAACTTGTGTGAACACACAGTAGGTCTAAGAGAGAGATGATTATTCAAAAGACTCCGGAATTATTTGAACATCAGCTGAGGACAACCAAGACCAGTTCTTCAAAAATCAGTAACCAAGAAAAAACAGGTCATTTATAGACACAGCTTTAAGGAGGACCCCAACATAGAAATCACCGACCTTAAAAGGAAAATATGTAAGGATGCCCAGAAACTACTCAGGAATTGACAGCTGCTGAGTTAACAGAAAAAAAAGTTTATCAAAGCTTTTGAAGATACACTATATAAACTATTACTCACCATAGAAAAAACACATCTGTAAAAAAATGAAAGAAAAGTAAAATGGACATCTCAGCCAGTTTACGATTCACTAAAGAACTGGACACGCAAAAAAGGTCAGAAACTCCTCTAAAATAGCACTGAGGGGTTTCTAAAACTTCTACCATAATTTGAAGTCTGTTGCTCAAAGTCCAGACTCATTACTGAGCAACACATTACACAAAGGAGCAAAGTATTACAAATTGCAAGGACACAGCTGAATAGCTCCTGCTCCTGGACCAAGCAAACAACTTTAGCAATCAATTGGCATGCACGATTCCCATGCTCATCAAAAAAACAAACAAAAAAACCCAACAAAACACCAAAGCGAAAAATCAGTTCAACCTTAATGCAATTTCATTTATCACGCACACATGTCAGTAAATCATGACTCACCTTTGTTTCCTGGAGTATACTGCATGTCTCACTGAGGTTTCTTCAAGATTCATCTACATTAGTGTCGATGTCTTTTAGCACAACATCAAGCACAGAGAATAACTCATATCTCCGTGCGCTCCAGGATTCCAGACCTTTGTCACCTAGACAGTCACCCTCAACCTTCTCAAAGCTTTTCCAGTGGATTCCAGAGTTTCCCTTAACTTATCTTTAATTCTTAGTTTTCTCAAGAAACAGTACAGCCATATGGTTTAAACATACCATAATTTTGCAAATTTTCACCAGCATTCTAGCTATATTGCTACAGCACAAGGATTCACCCTTGCAGCACTGCAAATGGAGATCTGCTGTCCCTGGTACTTCTGCCAGCCAGACTCTTGCTGACTTCTCTTTTAAGACATCCCCATGAAACATTTCAGAAGGTTAAGTTGGCTGAGTGCCATAAAGAGCAGTCTAAATTTAAAAGATCAGATGAAGAGGAAAGATACAAGAGAGGATGTTTGTTATTTACATTAAAAAAATAAATAATCTAGTTTTGTTTGCCAATATTTAGAACTGTCTATGGAAAACTTTGTCATTCTAGGAATATCCTTGAGTCACTCACATTGCCTCAACCTGTGCCTCTGCAAAGTTTGAAATTCAAATTACGAACCTAGACTTCCTCAAGCTTCCTTCTGGAAACTTTGTCAACACAAAATGGTATCTAAATGATCAGTGTATAGCTGCTTTGGAGAAGGAGAAGAAATGCCCCAAAATGCTGAGAAAGTTCTAAACATCAAGAGGCACACCTTCAGAAGTTTGATGATTTTTAGAAGTTTGATGAACCTGCAGACCAAAACGTGGGGTATCAACTGAGCCTTTTGGAACAGGGGGGCAGCTACACGTAAAAATATATAAGGTAACAGTTTAGGGGTAAGGTTCCCTAACTCCACTTGGGTCCTCCTGGGGACATAAGAACTCTATTTCCAGCTATGACTCAGGGTCTTTGTACCGCGCTGGTAAAGAGGAGGGTGATTCACTTCTACCTTTGAGAAACGTGGCAAAGAATTACACAGCCCACGTGGAGAAGATTCCATATTAATAATACCAATGAAGATAACTGCAGCCTTTTTTCATGATTGCGTATTTATTACCTGCAAAATATTTTTGCATACTTTCTGTACTAGTCCCTGTCCTAACTCTTTTACCTTTTGCCTGACACTGCTGTAACACACTAAAACACTGGGACTGAAAATTCAAATATAAAGACTGAAAACCCAAATTCAAAGAATTATAAAAGAATCTGTTCATTATGCCAAATAAACACTGATGTGTTTGCCTGTCCATTGATCTGCTGCCATTTTCCGAGGCAGTGTGTTTCACAGAGAACGCTCACGGAGTTCCTGTTATGAGGATTTTACTTCTGGTCTTACCAAAATAAGAGTAGCGTTCTTGGGTTGTTTGGTGGGTTTTTTTTCCTCCATAGTCACTCTATGTGTTGTTGGGGAAAAAAATAAAACACACAACAAAACAAAAACAAACCAGCACTGCTACAGATAGCAGAAGCAGCTGCCAACAGCACAAATGACTTCTCTGACATCTGGAATGAAATCAGGGAAGAGGAAGAAGTCTGCCTGCAGAAGATTTCCAGCGCACAAAGAATTTCTGCCTTCTCAACAGATAAGAAATTAAGTCCTGAAATTACATCAGAGCACCTGGATCACAAAATACATGTAATTACTTTTCTGAAAGCAATCATCATACTTTTGTGAGCCTAAAAAGAGAGATGCATTTTTGTCTAAAAAAAGAATTAAAGAAAAAGTTACTTATTTTTTCCCTTCAGACTTCTTTTAACACTGTTTCTAGCCTTAAACCTATACTGTCATAAACAAAAACAAAGTGGACTGCAAAAACACATATGTTTTTTAATAAGGTCATTTCCTGTACATTTTCACTTTTGGAAAACTAGTTCAACTGAAGTGCTCAGTCTATCATATTGAAGTCTGCTGAATAAAGCTAGCAAGATATTTGGTACATTAAAACTGAATAAAATTTTATTTTGCTCACTGTCAAAAGACAAAATCCTAAAAGAAACCCACAACTAGGAAAACATTCATATATTACAATTTTTATAAGTGCCTATGATAATAGGCTTATCTTCACAAATTTTGAAATACAAGCTGAAATATGTGCAGGTTTTCTGTTTTCTCTTTACATTCTTAGTGTATCTATAGTGGACAGGCATACCCTTCGCTGGGTGAA
>NW_009602774.1:510-6750 GCF_000690535.1 Cariama cristata | reverse complement strand
TTTATATTATTTATATTAAAAATATAAAATCAGTATTTTAGCTGTATCCTTTAATAGTAGGCAGTATAATACATTTGATTTTAAAATAAATCCCCTTACAGAGATTTAAGTAAGCGTACAAATATTTTTAAATATCAGTCTGTTCCTCCTCCCCTTTACGTACTAGAAAGCACAGCAAAAAGCCAACAATCATACAAAAAGCAGACATTTTCAATTAGAAGCTGTTTTGTGACAAGACATAAAAACAAATTTTCATGCAAACATATAGAAGCGCTAGAATTTGACTGTTCCTTTGTTTTCATATATCCCCATCAATCACTACCAGGAAGGGAACAGAACCATCACACATGAACTAAACTCTGCTGGTTTAGAAGTGCAGGAGCCTATCATAAGAATCTCACAAAAACTCATGTAGTCAAACTGCATCAGCCTACAGACTTAATTCTAGAGCAAACCTTTATAAAATAATCTGTGCTTTCCCTATCACAAGAATTATCAACAGGCTTTACAGATTGCAACTATCAAGTTGTCAGTCTTCTCCACAGATTCTACCAGAAGAAAGGACAGAATAACCCTCTCCAACATTTCTCCACAAAACTTGAATTTAGAAAAACAAAACTCAAACCAAACACACCAAAAAACAACCCTAACTATACTGCACAGCGTTGTTACAAGAACAGCCTTCGTACCTTGAGCAGTACCACAAAAAATAACACAAATCAAATTTCCAAGATCTTACAGCTTACTAATACACCACTGAAAAATCTTAACAGACATAATTATACCTGCAGTTCAGATAGTCTAACTTGTAATAGTAAATATGTGGTTTAAAGATTTCTTACACATCTATTTCTCTAAGAATGAAAACTTCACAGAAGTAAATAAAGTAACAATAATAAACAGCAAACAACCCAGCTGTTTTAATTCTCTCAAATAAATTCGTTAGCATTTAACTATCTACCGATTTAAACATTTTGAGGTATCTTCCCCCTCATCTTACCAAAGAAGCGATAGAGCTGATCTTACACACAACAATCTGGTCCTCTATACTTCAAGTGAGTATTATTCTACAGCTATCCAAAAAATCTTGTGTATGATAGCCCTGAAACTATATTTCATCTCCTACAATCTGAAATCCAGAAGATTTACAATCACAGAGTATTAATATTGTACCTTTAGAAAGATGCAACTATAGTTTCTTAAAACTAGAAATACTGTATTAGCAATTAAATGCTACTCAAAGTTAACTTAATGTGAAATAAATAACCTAGTTCATCTTTTAAGAGTTAAGAAATTGAAAGTCAGAACTGATTGGCAGTTCTGATAGACATCAGCATTTGCCCTTGCAGAAACATGCTGGCAGGGGGAGGAAATCTAGCTGAAACTAGACATCGCATGCAGGAGAATGAAAAAAAAAAATCACGCATTGACCACAGAAACTACACAATTAAACCACACAAAAAAATGTACAATTAAACTTTAAAAACTGTAAGTTTGTGACACTGGAGGATGTAGCAGCCTTGTTATTCACATGTTTTGTCATGCTGACGTAGTACAGACCACACAGTCACTACGTATCTTGTGGAAGTGTAAGAGCCCACTGTCACACTTCAGTCTGCATTTAACTTCATTTCAGTTGAATGCAATGCAAGTCTTTGCAGACAGCAAATCACTTCTGAAGGAAAGCGATCATCACATTTGTATGCTCATAAAACAAATCTATACTGCCCAATCTAGGAATCAAATCCTTATTACACTGTCTACTCCCAAATAAAGCATAAGCATTGACATTGAATATAATCATTTCAAGAGACATATCAGGGAGGGAAAATTATTAGGAACAGGTTTTCCTATATAGGTAGCATCTTACCATCAAAATCAGCAAGTATTTACTGATGGCACTCATAAAAAGATGAAACTTGATAGCTTCCCTATATTGTAACTCTTCTCACTCTCTTTGAAAAAGGAAACAGCAAAACGCCCTCGTAATTTGCATTGGGCTGAATAAGAAAGTGCACTTGAAAACACATACATACTCTCAAAGCTATTCAGTCTCCTATTAAAGCAGGAGCAACATTAAGCCTCAAGAGTTTCCTGGTAAAAAAGTGACATTCTTCAGTAGATGTTCGAAGTTTCATTTGGCCGCAGCTGAAATCCACTGATGAGCAAGCCGTGCCCAATAACACAACCATTCTGCAACTAAAATAGCAGTAACAAACCTGTATCTGTAAGATAAAGAAATTCCCACATGACTGTCATACCTAGAGAGTTAAGCTTCGGCAAAATTTAAGAAGGGAGAAAGACACCAAACAAAAAAAACATACCTACAATTAACCTAAATTCTCACAAGTGTAGCTAAATATCCTACTAAAATAACCAGCAGAAAACTGACTGCCTGTTCATTGATCTTGACCATCTGTCTGGGCTAGCTGGTACAAAGGGAAAATTCAAGTCATTTGGTAAGAATCTGCTTGTGGGTCCCTATCCTTACACCATTTAATTTACTGAAATTAATAGAGTTAACTCTCTCATTGACTTTAAATGGAGCAGGGAGAGACTGTTTTTTGGGGGTGGGTGTTTGGGTTTTTGTTTTGTTTTGTTTTTTAACACACTTACTATTTAAAAGTCAGCAAAAGAAAAAAACTTAAGCAGCAACCATGAGTGAGGTAACACTGTCTGGCCATTTTCTCCAAAGTTTTGCAAGACAACATGCAAGCTACTAAAAGCAGCAGCATTTACATTGTGGTCAACACATTAATAATATAGGGCTAAGAAACGGAGGAAAGAAGGAAAGATTGAAGATCATCTTTTCCTTCTCTTCCATTAACGTGCCCCCTAACATAGTAAAATATTTGAAAAGCAAATTAAAAAAAAAAAATCACAAATTAACCAGGGGAGAACTGTAACATTTTTCCTAATCAAAGTTCATTCTGAGTCATTTCATTGATTTTCTTGGCCAGCATATTATCAATAAATACTTATAGGGAGCTTCATGACGCATTTTTACAGCCAAAATACAGATCACTATAGACTGTTTTAGAATACAGCATGCGATGTGCTTTTGCAAGAGGATTAAGCTGTCACTGTAAAAAATTTTGTCTAAATTTAAACATTCCTTTAAAGCAGCAGACCAAAACATCTCCTTGGACAAGCCTATCTACATCTTAAAACTGCACCAACCTGTCCCTCTTAAGTTGAGCAACTGATGCAGTGAACTTAGTTTAGTTTTTGTACAATTAATCCAAATGCACAGAAGCAGAGTTTGATTGGCATTTTTTCATTTCAAGGTAGCACAAAGGGCACAAAAAAGCAATGAGACTTTTTTAATTAAAAAGCAGTTTCCCCTTTGTAAGTAAAATTCTGCCTATTACACTAGGGTTTATCTGCAAGTATGTTTTCCCAAGAAAAACTTACAAGCAAACTGAAGGATGCTTTTAATGCAGTTTCCATTCTGCAACTACACTGCTGTGCACTCAGGGTGGAAGATACAGAAGCGGGTGCCACTCACACAGCATGTTTCACCACACACCGTGCCATGTCAGAACTGAAGTCAACTCGTGGGTTTGTGCAGGCTTGCAGGACAGCCCTTTCCATCAGGAAGGGTACAGGGAACCAGACACTGAGAATGCCTGTATGCTCTGCAAGAATAAACTGAAGCACTCAGTCACCATAAGGCAAATAGAAAACAATAAAACCACTGCCAAGCTCAAGTTTTTAAGGTGAGACACAGTGAAAGATGAAGGAGACTATTAGGTCATTCTAGCTTATCTACACACTCTGTTCCCTGTTAGTCACCATCACGTTCCCATCCTATCTACACACACAAACCAACCTGCTCTGCACTCCAATGACTGAACACTGTTCTTAGTTATGTTTTGACCTTAAAACAGACACAACTTCAGGGTACAGGACCCTGCTTGCTCTGCAGCAACTATTAGTAAAACAAACACTTGGACACACATCTGCAAACTCACTACAGACCTCTAGTATTTCCAAAATCCCTAGTATAGCCAAAACAGATAAGCAAAGCCAGAGTTGCAGCAGGCAAACAGTTTATCCAGATATTCTCATAAACAGGCAAAGAAAACGCACTGAAAATAATTTATCTCCCTTGCCCCCCTTGATGTTTGGAATGACTATGCCCCTAATAAAAAGTGATCTAGCTACAGAAACATATTATGAGCTAATAACACCTATGATAGCCTATTCATTTATTATTTTCAAATTGATCCATGAGCTCTATAGACAGACTTAATGAATTATGACTTTCCCTAACAAGTATACATGTTAGAGCACTGATGCACAGCATGATTCCAGAGATAAAAAGATCACTTACCAGAGAACTGAGTATTATTATGGCTAGTCAGTATACTAGTACTTGCTTTTGATTAATATTGTACATTTCAGATTGCTAAACCCATGGCTTAGGAATAGTCTGAGAACTTACCAAGCATCTCCAAGTGGTAAGTTACCTTATACTACAATAATAAAGTATATAACTTCAAAGGAATGGATGAAAAACAGTCTGACTAACACTACAAGCAAGGATATCATTCCTATTAAATATGCAACACTCAAAATAGCATGCTGAAGGCCACCTGAGGGCAAATCAAACCAACAGCACTGATTTACAGAGCCAAGAAAACCTAGAACACTTTTGTCAAAAATTTTACCTGTATTTGTAAATTAGAAAGAAACAAAATGCTCCCATTTATGAGGCACACATGACCACAACTCTTATAAACGCTTCTGAAGAGCAGAAAATGAGCTAGGTAATTCATACACGAAACATTCTCGGCAGCACAACGCTCTTCTTTTCCACTGTGATTTCAGGGGCCTGACATTTCTTCAGCATCTATTTTTTGCTCATTGCTGTAGTTTGAGAAGGCTAAGCAAAGCCCAGAATTGAATGGAGTGCTGACCATCTGAGCTTACGCTCTGCTGGATGGGAGCGGCTGCAGTGTTCTCCTACAAACCAAGTTATGTGCAATCACAGTATGACAAGTCCCCTCCTGAGCTATATAAGCTGGCATCTTTCCCAGCAGTTGCCACATGAAAATGATGCATAAAAATAAAACTCCAAAATAAACACTTTAAAACAATGGCTTAAATGACTGCATAACTAAACTCAGCAGCTGGAGACACAAAGCACTCCCAGTAGCAAACCATGCATTTTTCACTTGCAAAAGTCCTAAAATACATTCTTATTAACAAGCTCCACATCACACCTAGCAACCAACCCCCAAGTCTGAGCTGCACACTCACGTTTCCCAAGGCCAGAAAACAAGTAAATAAATAAATAAAGCATTGATAATAAAAGCAGAGAGCATCAAACACCTCTTATGCAGACAGAGCTTCAAAGTATTAAATGTACTTCTCTACCACAAATTTCAATACATCATCTAATTCACCAAATACGGATAACGTTGTCTCACCTATTTAGACAACTCAGACCTGTTCTCAGGAGTTTCTCTGTCAAACTAGGTAGATTGACTTAAAATCATGGTTTTCTGTACAAGAAATAGAAGAAAACAGGAGGAAGACTCCACAGTGCCATCTGGGCAATTTAATTAATCAGAAATATTGCAGTATTACACACAATTCACTGAGAACTGTGTAGTACTGTGCTGGTTTACAGTAGATTTAAAAGTTTATCAACTCTATGAAAATATACAAGCATTAATAGCTTATATTTCCGAAAATTCTCAACAGCTGAAATACTGCAATTCTAACACTCCATTGCTCAAGGGAATGAAAATACTCTAGAAGAAACACAATAATTGATGTTAAAGAAAAAAAGGTCACAGCCTAGTATTTTCAAACTGAGAAACACTAAATCAAAATACAAGTTTTTACCTTAAAAAAAAAAGCTTCATCATCTCAACACTGAAAAATTTCCTGTCTTTTGCTCCCTGAACATTGAATTCTTTTCCCACCTAGCTCTAAGCAGACAGGATTTATGATGATGTTGTTCTAAGGAACCGCAGGAGTTCTAAATGCCAAGTGATTACAGATTAAACAAAAGATAACTACCAACCATTGTGTCTGCGTAGATAAATAAACCTGCGCACTTCTTTTATTTGTACTGTTACCTCTGCTAATCCAACTACAATCATCAGGATAGTAAGGGCTCAGGAATCAGATCTGAAAATAAAAAGGTTTATATACTTCTCCCAGCCCAACTTATGGGGGCACATATGCACCACATGCATGTACCTTTTTAGAAGTTTTCATGTACTT
>NW_009602774.1:0-495 GCF_000690535.1 Cariama cristata | reverse complement strand
GAGTGAAGCCCTGATGATGAACTAGAAAACTAAGCAGAAAGCAAGGTGTTGGGGGAATCCAAATGCAAGTACCAAAATCGGAGCAGGAACACATTTCCAGGCATCCCTGTTCTAGTCAGACATTTAGTACAACGGGATAAAGCAACACTAGCCAGAAGAAAGCAACATGTGGGCAAAAACCTCCGGTGCAGACCTACCCCGAGACAGAAGCTAGCCCTTGCACCACCGACAAGTCGGAGACCAGGAGTCGTCGTGACCGAGACCCAGGGCCACAGCGGGAGCGGGGACCCAGACCCACCACCGGCCCGTGCTCCGCAACGGCAGGCAGCCGCGAGTGAAGATCCCCACGGCAGCAAGTGCGGGAGAGGGGAAGGGGCACAAAGGAGTCCTCCTCGACCCTGGCAGCCCAAGCGGGGCGGGAGAAGGGCCACTGGCAGCCCACAACCGCACTGACGGCCGCTTTTGTTCTCCACGGGAACCGGCACAGACCCGTCA
>NW_009602773.1:1706-21643 GCF_000690535.1 Cariama cristata | reverse complement strand
TAAATATGTATTTTTATATATACATAAAAATAAATTGGACATCCAAGCTTTTCCAGAAAAGAGAAATTTCTCCTGAACAACTACTTTGGGGGAATGTTACAGTTTTGGTTTATGACTCTTAAATTCTGTTCTAAACAAACCAGCATTCTTTCACGAATATTCTCAAATGAATGTAAAGCCAGTTTTAAATCTGAGAATTTAATGAAATAATCTTGAGTAGCAGTACAGGTTTTATTTATTTGCACAGTGGTTTAGGTACATCAATGATAGGAATGAGATGAACACTGTAGTGACAAAGATACTGTGTAAATGCAGGATGTAACCTGCTAATACACAAGTCAGAAATGAAACTGAAAAATGATGAAGCAAGTTTACTAGGCAGTGAATTACAATTTGTTTCTCTAACTAGATGTTGGGTATGTCCAGATGAATAGGTGCAGACAGTTGGGATTTTATTCTACCATAGTTCACACGAGTCAGACAGCAGACAGCTCTGTCCAAAGGCCACGTAACTATATGAACATGGAATCGAGCCTGAGCTAGTATATCTAGCTTTTCAGCACATGGCTTCTGAATTGGACTTCTCCTATCTGGTGGGCTCAAAACATGGGCAAAGCAGACGCATGACTGCCTTCACTCAGCCAGTAAAGCACCTCCTCAGAAGAATCATTCCCATGCATTTTCCAAAGGGGCTGTGATGCATTATGATGAAATATCAAAAAATTCAAGACAAAATACATTTCAATAAAAAATCCAGTTATGCCAAACAACATTCCACCCCACTGAAATGCCTCGTCATCTTTAATTTCTTAAATACATATTGTCAAAATCAACAACAACCTGAATATATTTAGTTTTCTGGAATGACACTCATTGATGAGAAAACGTCTCATGGAGAAATTCTGAGTACTTCTACACTTAGTCCATGAGGGGAATTCCCATGGTAAAAAATTAGTATATTGCTCATCTGGAACTTTTTGATGAAATGTTTTTTTGTTAAAAATACATTAATGTCTTGGAAACAAAACTTACTGTGCTTACCATTCCATCAGAAATGTATCTGTGTTCTTAGATCTTGGATTGAATTTCTGGTTAAAACCACACTCGTCCGAGTGGGTGTCTGAATGGATAAATGACTCGACCATCTTAAAGCTAGGTCTCATGAGAGAGGAGAAGCCAAAGTATGCAGGTTGGCATGGCTAAAAGCATTCCCACTGTGGTGGTTTGTAACAGTTCCTTGTGAGCTGAGAGTGAAGGCAACACAGCATTAAATCAAGTTAATGCAAAAACTCATACTACCTTAAATAAGAATAGATGATTAGATGAGCTCCTTATTTATAGCTTATACCCTAGGGAGGAATACATAAGTAATTAACTTAATTGGATGACTTTTCTTCAGGATTTAGGCTTGTAATAAAAAGTGCTCAGAAAGCAATAGGTAAGAACAATAGAGCAAAAATGGCTATTAGCTATTCAGAGCAAGTATAAAAAATAATGAAATTAAGAAGGTCAAATTTGCTTTTTTCAATTACTTGGGTATTTTCTTTTGGGCCGTGCCCAGAGATGGGTGGTGAATGGAGCTAAATCCAGTTGGCAGCCAGTCACCAGTGGTCGTCCCCAGGGGACAGTGTTGGTGCCAGTTCTGTTTAACATCTGCATTGATGATTTGGATGAGGGGATAGAGTGCACCCTCAGTAAGTTTGCAGACGACACCAAGCTGGGTGGGAGTGTTCATCTGCTGGAGGGTGGGAAGGCACTACAGAGGGATCTGGACAGGCTGGATCGATGGGCCGAGAACAACTGTATGAGATTCAACAAGACCAAGTGCCGGGTCCTGCAATTCGGTCACAACAACCCCATGCAATGCTACAGGCTTGGGGTTGAGAGGCTGGAAAGCTGCCCGGTGGAAAAAGACCTGGGGGCGTTTGTCGACAACCGGCTGTACATGAGCCAGCAGTCTGCCCAGCGGGCCAAGAAGGCCACCAACAGCATCCTGGCCTGTATCAGCAATAGTGTGGCCAGCAGGACCAGGGCAGTGATCATCCCTTAGTACTCTGCGCTGGTGAGGCTGCACCTTCAATCCTGTGTCCAGTTTTGGGCCCCTCACTACAAGAAGGACATTGAGCTGCTGGAGCATGTCCAGAGAAGAGCAACTAAACTGGTGAAGGGCCTGGAGAGCAAGTCTTACAAGAAGGAGCTGAGGGAGCTGGGGTTGTTTAGTCTGGAGAAAAGGAGACTAAGGGGAGACCTTATTGCCCTCTACAACTACCTGAAAGGAGGTTGTAGCGAGGTGGGGGTTGGTCTCTTCTCCCTGGTAACTGGTGATAGGATAAGAGGAAACAGTCTGAAGTTGCATCAGGGGAGGTTCAGGTTGGATATTAGGAAGAATTTCTTCACTGTAAGAGTCGTTAGGCATTGGAACAGGCTCCCCAGGGAGGTGGTGGACTCCTCATCCCTGGAGGTGTTCAAAAAATGTTTAGATGTGGCACTTCGAGACATGGTTTAGTGGGTTTAGCAGGCATGGTGGCATCGGGTGTATGGTTGGACTTGCTGATATTTGAGGTCTCTTCCAACCAGAATGATTCTATGATTCTAAGATAAAGTTTAGGTGTGGAGGTACCATACAGTAATAGTATGATACTATTTGGGAAAAAATTTATTGTATGAAAGCTATCCTTACAAAATACAGCATATAGAACCAGCATGAAAATGGAATTTGACTGTCATGAAATACTGGTGTCACTGAAATCTACCCTGTAACACTGTGTCTGAGTCAAGACAAATATCAGGAATTTCATTTGCAATTCGGCTTTCCTCTACTTGATATCTTTTATGAATCTTAAGGAGTTTTAAATTCATTCTTTCAATCTTCCTGCACCCCTAAGAGATAAAGCAGCATTATTATCCTTATTTTATGCATAGCAGACTTAGACACAAAGAGCATGAATGAGTCACCCAAGATCACACAGCACTTCAGAGGGAGAGCCTAGAACACCAGCCAGGAGACGTGACTGAGCATTCTATTCTCACCACTTGTCCAAATTTCTTCTTCTTGTGCGAATTGAAAGGATGGAAGCCAATTAGCCACCTGTTTCATTGTTTGGCATTTTCAAGACGTCTGATATGTGCTAAGTGGAGCAATGTTCTTCACGCATACAGGACCTCCTGCTACTCAAGAAGGTTGAAGTTTCACACATGACCAGGACCTTTCACTGTGTAAAACATAAATTGTACACATTCCAGACTTCTTTTTCTATTAAACAAATGTTTTGACTGGGAGCACTGATTCCATTTCACCTCTGTTGTTTCTGATTTCCTATTGCTGTTTCCTTTCTTTCCACTCCTCTTCCTCTTCCAACACTGGTGCCAACACGCTGGCCACACACACACACATCATGGTTGCTAGTAGCCGGTTGGCAGGTGGTGGAAATTTTTCTTGCAGCCTATGTATGTGTGGATGACTGCTCTTGCTGTGTGACTGACTTAGTTGCTGGCAGTGCTTTTGGCTGGGGCATACTCTCTGGCATTATTTTAGTTCCAGACGTTTGATGGGTTGACTCTCCTGTTTTGTTCTCCCAGACAGCATTTTTCAGTATTCCCTTTTTTCCAGCCTGAGAGAGTCATGGCTGTGTGGGTGTCTTTTAACGATGTTTGCACAAGCCTTTCTGTCACTTTATACAGCTGTGAAGGAAACTGTGGTGTGTAGGTATCTATGTGCGTATTCATGCAATGCTGTTGACGGTTATGTGCCTCCCACTTCTTGTATGTGAATTTGCTTCTGTATGTGCCCATGTGCATGCATGGTTCTACGCCCTCCTGATTTTGTGAGTAAGTCTGTGCCTATGTGCATATACTTCCACTGGTGCGTCCATTTGTATAGTCTGTGTATATCTGAATATGCATATTTCTCAATGTGATGGGATATGCATCCTTAGTATATACAGAAAAAAATATTTCAGAAGTATTAATAAAGTTGCAAAGTCAAACAGCAGATATGTGAAAATACTACAATTCTGTTTGCTTGCTCATCCTGAATTCTGACTCTGTGCATGTTTATCTGCTGAGATAATCCAAAATCACATCTATAGATTCCTAATTAATTTGTTGCTCAAGGCAGACCTGCTCTAGGAAGGCTGCACGGCAAAGGAGTCTCCTGCCTCATTTATTGCAAAAGCTGGTTGCTTTTCAGAGAATGAGGCAGATGATTACAAAATGAAGGTCCTCTTGATCCTTGATCCAGTATGTCTCATCCCTCCAGACTTCCCTTTGCAGTCTCTCTACATCCTAGACTCAGTCAGCTTGCCTAATTCTTTATTCTCATCTCAAACTAATTTTCCAGCCATTACCAGTTTTCCCTAAGTCTCCATCTCTTCTCTTTCCAAACTAGCCACAGTGTCAGCACCAGAACTGTAAACACAAGTTCCTTCTGCCTTTGGCATCCTTCAGTTACATGCCCACACTATCTATTCCTTCTTTTTCCCAAAATAACTAAACAATTTTCAATTCATGTCATTTCTGCATTCATCGTTAATGTGCAAAACATGCTTACAATGTGCAATGTTTGATAATCATAACAATAGGCAATTGTCAAGAACATAAAAATAAAAGTAGATTTCTACTATTCTTATTATAAGCACTTCAAGATTCCTGTAACATCTAAGGACAGACAGAACTTCTCTGTTTTAGAAGCTCAGAGTAAAAATGACTCAAAAGAGTATGTGAAAAGCAATGGCCTAACTATATGACTGTATATTCAAACAGTAATTAATGTTTATGAAGTGGTATAGGACACATAACAGCAACGTATATTCCTGAAACATTTTGTTACAAAAGGAAGTACTATTTTTCAAGCTCTAAATTCTGTAATTCTTGCTGGCAACATATTTTCATTGAATGATGAAAATTATATACATGTGTGGCACTGGTAAAATGATGACATCAGTCAACAAGCAATGCTTATGGATGCACACTGTGTACTACCTGATGAGAGAAAGACGAAAAAGAGGAATCCTCAGTTCTGTAACCACAGCCAGGATAGTCAGGAAAACATTCTGAGGAGACCATTGGAGCTTCACCTCGCAAACATAGTGAAAAGACAGGAAACCACGATAGGTAAGAGCAAAGTAGCCCATGAATCTTATCTACAGAAGCAAAATCGAATGCCAAAGTAAGAACACACAAATACAGTCCATAGCTTATCGTATACATGTGGCTGGGTGATGACCTCCAAGTGCTGTCAGGGGCTGTAAGCACATAGCCCAACCCAGTATTTGTTGAAAATAAATTAAAATACTCCTAAAGAGTCTTAAAGGTATTGGATCAGTGCCATAACATTTCTTTAATGAATACAATTCCATGGGCTAGTCTGAGACTTCAGTACTATTTGAATAACTAGTAACTTTTCAAAATCATTGTCAGTTTTGAGTATGCCAGACCTAGAGTTTAGTGCTCTGAGTACACACACTTGTAGTCACCTGATAACAAGTCTTTTCCAGAAGGCTTTCACTCATCAGTCTCACTGAAGGAATGGGGATGTATGCAATGTATTATAGCTCACAAGACACAAGCCAGCCAGTACGGTTACACTGGCAAGAAACTTCCAGTGCTAAGTATGTGGTTGAATGGAGAAAGTGTTACTGGCTAAGCTGCACCAATGACATTTAAAGAAACATTCAGGCTATTCTACCAGGGTTTTTCAAAAGGGAAATCACTTATGTTTACTCTGGAACATTTTTTAGAAACTTTTCCTGCTCATATGCTACTATTAAACCATACAAGTTTTCCTACTACTACATAGCCATTTTTCTTTACCCTTGAATTGGAAATAGAACTGTTCAGAATGTAATATAATTTTGTTTTCATTACTGTTAACAATAGATTTTACTTTCTACTGAAGGTCTGTTACTGCAATTCATGCTGCACTGATTATGTTCTTGTTGCCTAAAACACAGATTTCGGGAACCAGAAATGTGACTATCCATTCAAAATTAGAAGCTGTATGCATATAAAGTAACTATTTTCAACTAACTTCTTGATTTATGAATATTCTTTCTAATAGCTCAGTTGCTAGAAATCTTAACAAAAGGCAAACACAAAAATACATAGATTATGCCTTAATTAAGTCTCAATTCTAATACCTAAAAACTATTTCTGGAATTTCCACCATTATCTGTTGGCTGTAATAGTGATGTATATGTGCATTAGAAAGGTTAGTTAGCTCATATTTCTAAAGTAATTTATGATCTTAGTACTAAAATATTTTTATATAGTTTCCTTTTTAAAGAGAAAGCCCTTCTCTTCAGTTTAGCATAGCAATAAAAATTTGGATTGTCTCCAAATTAAAACATATTGTGCAGGAAAATTTTAACATATATCCATATAACTCTCTGCAATTATTTTACTTCAACCAGTTGGCCAAAAATTAATTCAAAAGTAGCAAAAAAAAAAATAATTGTTCTATTTTTTTCATGCCTGTTTAAAATTTCAATGGAATTCCCTAGAAAACCTTTTTTTTTTTTAATTTCTAGATGGATAGAGCTAGAATTTTCAATCCACAGAACACACCTAACCATGTAAATTGCTCTCATTCAGATCTTCCCAGCATATCACCTGCTCTTTTACAGGCACACCTCCTAATGCCAAGTGCTGAGCATTCAGTCTCCTTTGACCACTTGCTGACCTCTCTAATGCCACAGGGTTAATTATTTATTATGATTATGATATATTTGTACCAAAATGGTACCTTGGAGGACCCACTATATGTACAGTCCCTGCCCCAAAGTGTTCACAGTTGAAGATAACTACACTTCTGATCCATTACGGTTTTGTCTGAAATATATCAGCACTCTTCAGGCATTCTGACTTATTTAGCTTCAGTAAGTGAGTCAGTACTTCTTTTACCCAAAGATATACACCTCTATCCCTGCTGAGCCATTTCTTAGCTTACTTGAGGTTATAGACTCATCTTAGCTACAAAGTCTGACACAGCCATCTCATGAATTTTTCATTCTGAATACTTTCAAAACAAAAATAATTTTAATGTATAAAGCGTTTACAAGATTTTAAGTCCAACAGAAAAACACTGCAATTATTTCAAAGTAATAGTTTATAAATAAAATTAATTATAATATCTTAAAATTGAAAACCTAGCTCTGCATTGCTCTGTCTTTGAGTATCTATAAAAACAAAAAGAGATTAAGTACAAAATTAAGTAATTTGCTGAACTGAAGACTTGTGATCTAAAGCTAATTAAAATCATCCACAAGTTTCATGCAAATGATGTTGAAATGCATCTTTTTGCAAAACAAAATGCAGGTAGAGAACAGGAGGATGTATGCAGTACATATTACAGACTACATACATATGCTGAAGATAGAAAAAAATATAAAGAAAGAACTATAAAACTCATTGCACAGGCTACAATATTTCATATAGAATATTTTTAAAAGAATGGTGAAAAGTTGAAACAACACACTGGATAAAAAGAGACTTTGTCCCAAGGGCAAGTACTGTAGTGATCAACTACATCTTGAACTGCATGAACAAAATTAACTAACTTGACGGAAAGCAGCACATTGCAATAAAAGATATTATATACAGATGAACAGGAATTGAGAATGCTATTTATTCGAAACAGCAGGTATAATATACTATACCTCTATACCTCCTGATGGAATATTTCTAAATTGGCTACCCATATTTTGCAACATGATTGCACTTTGATTTATGGAGCCAAAGTAAATTATATGCTTCGCCAATAAAAATTCCTTGCAAAGGCAGCTTTTGCCATTTCATTTTAAAGTGAATATGAAAAGAAACACATACAGAGACTTTTTTAACAAACATTGCTAGGTAAAATGTATGATACAGGTACGGAAGTATGTTTGTATATGTGTACAAGGGTATTTTCTGTACTGAAACAGTTTTTGATACAGGAAAATTGGGAAACACTTTGCGTATATGCAGATAGCACAAACAGTACTTCCTGTCTGAGGGGTGGAAATAGTCAATGAAAATAATTCACTGGTTTGTTTTACAAGTGAATGAAATCTCCTTAGTAATTCTGGGTTATACAGTAATTCTGTGTTAGTATGTTAAGAGGGCGCAACCAGTACCAGGTATCGATGTGATAGCTGCCTGGCAAGTGATAGTAGACTGTAGGCAGCTGATGGATGTAATGCACACCAAATCATGCATTACATGTCACAGGAAGATTACAATACCTGACATATTGATGGTACTTGCATTGTTAGCATATAAGTTTCATCATGTTTAGCTTCAATTTCACTTTCAGTGCTGCCATTTAGCCAGTGAATATAGAAGCAGAATGGTCATGGTCACTAACACATTAAGTCTAGGCAGCTGTAGCTCCCCATCCTTAAGGATATTCACAGGATCCAGTTTCACTCATCTAATTTGGCTATCTGTGTGGTGGAATCCATCTCACGTAATGCTGGATGTGTAAAAGCCAGATGCCTCATCTTCTCAGAGAACTGCAGCTTTAATCTGTGGGGGTCATCACCAGCCATATCTAGATTCTGCAGAAATCAATCTTACTACAATAACTCCTTGGCATGCACAGTGTAACAATAAGAGGAATGAATCCTTACTCACATTAGCCCTTTGTTGTTAGGCATATGAAGAAAACCCTACCAATTTGACTAGGATAAAAGTAGATTATATTGAATGGACAATTCTATGTCGATTGTAGAAATGAAAGGAAAAGATGAAAATCTTTCATGCTAAAAATAAGCAGAAGCATTCGATAATTCAGCTCAACCAAAAACTTTACCCAATCTAACAGAAGCCACCAAATCTTCTCCCCACAGATTCTGATGGAAAAGTTGGAAAGAATATATGGTGGAAAAGTTGGAAAAAATATTTAGGGAACTAGATCTCAATGGAACTTCAAATCTCTTCTCACTGTGACAATTCAAATATTTTCAATGGGACTTTGAAACCTCTTGTAGAAGAGTTTGAGGCTCAGAGCCCAACAAAAATACCACTGTTAGCAGATGACCCTTCTAAGCTATTCACTCTCTACTTAGATGACCACAGTTTCAACAGGACTGTAACATCACTACTGTAATATTTCTTTTGCTTCTCTTATGACATCATAGTACACATACTTCCTCACCACCTTATTGATAGTTAGATGTAATTATCATATTCATTCTAAGCAGCTTCTCGCATTGCACTAATATCATATGTATCATCCCTTTTGTCATTCAGTCCCATGGCATTCTCTGCCTCGCTTCTTCCTACCTCTCCTTATCTCAGCTCCTGTTCCTGGAACATGCTTACACTGGCAAATCAACTTTTGGTGACATCAGAAAGGGCAACTTCACATTTTCTTATTCACACATTGTCCACTGCCACAGGAAGACTCTCCATATAAAGATACATAGTCGGAATTACTTTCTACATTTCTGGTAAAACCACAGTTTATATTTCCAGCAGCTAACAGTACTTACTATTTGGAAGGGAGAAGAGAGAAGACAAAACTGTCCAGGAGCACTGAATAAACCCAGTGAACAGACAACTTGATAACGTTTCTGTAAGATTTTTCTTTATATTCTTGTGATGTCTATTTAGTTGATCAACATGCATACTTAAGCAGATCATAACTCCTATTAGGGATGACAAAGTAATATTGTTACTCTGGTGTGAAATCTCAGAAACAGTCTTTTATTTGCTGTCAAATAAAAGAATGGGCTACTTTCTCCTCCTTCCCATCAAGCAGGTACACCTTCCTTTGAGAAACCTGCTGCATAATTGGTCTCTCTCCTTCCTTCCCAAGCTGGAAGCTTCTAAAATTTGCCAGCTGGGATCCTCGTCACCTGTGCTTACGTGTCTTCCCATGGAAGGTCAGCTACCATTCTAGGACCTTAAAAAGGCCATATGTCCTGTCACTGGAAGGATTTTCTTCCACGCTCATCACTGTACTGTTGAATCACTTTTCACCGCAATAAAGCAGGGATTATTTAACAGTGATCTGCAATATGTTTCCAGTGACATTTCTTATAACTCCCTTCTGCTGTAAAAGATCCTGTAACACATGGGTCATGAAGCGGAATCCCTGAACTTATCAGTTCCCTGCAGAACAGTTTGCTAGAATCCTTACTTCTTTTCTGGGAACAGGGAGAAAAGAATGAGTGAAATTTCTTTGGCAATGATAAGTAACCCCATTATGAACTTGTGTTCTCTGAGTCATGAGTGCAAGGGGTATTAAATGCAGACTGTTAGCAGGAAGATGAATGTAGCAACACACCATCTTTGGGGACTAAGCACCACTGACAAGCACTGGAATGCCTTGTGGTAAACGCATCCCTTCTGAATGTACCATCATCAAGGGGTTTATTCCAGGTCTGGATCGTGGTGCCATAATTCTGCAATGGCTTTCAAGAGCTCATAAAACATATGAGCAAATTAAGTGAAGGCAGTAAATAATAATAAAATACTTCACATTTCCAAAGCACTTTGATCCTAAACCTCATAAGGAATTCCATTATAATCATATTTAGGTATGAAAAAATGTCAATTTGCACCTAGTAAGATTTTTCAAAATTCCTAACATAGATACTAGCTTCCTTCTGAAAATACCATTAGGTACATATACATCTGCATCTTAAGACAGCTAAACACCTTTTTGAAAAGCAATACAAGTACATAGGTGCTCCACTACATTTAAGCTGCCTTACAGGTTTCAGTTTAATAGAAACCTTAAAACTCTGTTTTGCAAAGACCCTGCTGAAATAGCAAACCAAAATCAAATGTAAATTTTAAGTATTCTGTTCATCCATTTCCTGAAGCTGCCTGTTAGAAATAAAAGACATTTAAAATTCCCCCATGAGATTTTAACTGAATTATCATAGTTTCTAACTTTTCTCTATAAATGCCGAAAGAGATGCAAAGAAATGTTCCCACAGAGCACTGTAGCACCAAAAAGTTAGTGCTGCCCCTCGCCCATCCTAAGGAATTGTTCTTCATATTCTTTACCAAATTTTCCATTGTCCTTGATGTACTTGTTCCTCTGTCTAGCTCCAGTATTAGAGTCCCTGCCAGCTTTGAACACTTCAGTGCCCTACCATGTTCTCTGCAACTGCCATCCTTGGGAGTAGTGTCCATCTCAATTTAACTGATTTATAGATCTCACAGGCTGTAGCTAGAGTGAATTCTGAATTGCTGCTACACTAAACTTCCTTTGGACTGCAGCCTGGATCCACATCCATGTTCTTGTAACCGAAGATGCCAGCACCATTGTTTAAAACTAATACACCATTCTCCATTCTGTCAAACTTTCAGTGTTGGCAACTAGTCATAGTTGCTTTCTTTACTGTATTCTTTTCTTTATCGAAATTCCTCACCCTATTCTTTAACCTAGTGCTCCTTAGTTTCTATGACAGTGTCTTTCTAAACACATTTTCTAATGATCTCTCTTCTCATCTGCAGTCTTTGTACAAACTACCATCTTTTTTCCTGGAGAAGTCAACCCATAGGTGTAAATTCCAGACTGGCTACTGTGCTGAGACTTTTGAAGCTGAATAAAATAAGCCTCAAATCAAGACTGTTTTTAAATAGAAAGGGACCGAGATGATTAAAGTGGATAAGGAAGATGTGAAAAGCATTGTATTAAGCCGGTCTTTGTTATGTAGTATTTCCTAGGGACCCACGCTGCACATAGCAAGGACTTGGTACTGAGTGCGGAAATGAGCCGTCGCAAGTTTTAAATGTGCTTTGTTATGCTTTAATAGTCAAACCCATTAAACTATAAAACTGTTATGATGGTCATAAAAACTTGACACTCCTCACTAAAGACAGGGCCACTGGAAGCTGCCTCCGCTCCAGCACAACCCTGCTGAGCCACTTTACTAGCTCTCTGACTCCCAGCTCTGGGACATGGCGGCACCACGGCTGCTTTCAGCTCCTATGGAAGAGGCCTGACCCTCCAAAAACACAAAGTAGAGGCTTAGAGCTTTGTTTGACTACAAACTTTTACTGCATGCTGCAGCCTTTTCCAATTTCAGAACACGTTGCTTCATTGCTTCACAGCTGCTGTCTCACTGAGCAGAAACACGGAGGTTAGACCTTGGTGGAGCCAGGAGTCTACTATGCAATATCTTTGCTCATCTCACTTGGACTACTTAGATCATGCCTATTTCTCTAGTGAGGCTCTGGGAGATACTAAGATGCTGGCAACAATGGTCTAGAGTATCTGTTCTAACCTATGCAGGTTGTGCTACAACACCTTAGGATCAGAATGCCATCCAATGGTATACGGAGCAACAGATTTCAGATATGTCTTCTATTTGTTTTTACAATATTTCCTCAAGAGAAGAAGCATGAATAAAGAAATTAAATTATTTACCTGGGTGTGGAAGTTTCTTATTTTTTGGAGTTATATTAAAAAAAAACAACAAGCCAATACATATAGTCTTTTATTTCCGTAAAAGAAAGTGCACTATGCCTTGGAAATGTATCTTGCATTTAAAGCAAAAGCCAATGAGGGTTTCAGTAGCCCTTAGTTACGCAGAGAGTTCTTTCTACTGTTTCAAATAGCCCTGAAGAAACCTCCATCTCCTGAAATCCCCAGAAGGTGATGTGCTGTCGAAGTACTGCAGCTGAATGCTTTATTGAACTGATTTTGAACTAACCAGGCAAATCAGATATCCATCTGATGGGAAGGGGTGAGGAAAGTGTGCATAAGACTATCACTAACAATCAGCAGTTGCTTATTTAATATTTAAAACAAGGCACGTAATTTACTTCAGAACTGCTACTTAATTTAGCAGTTTTGAGATCCCTTCTTTTCATGCAAGCCATGGGCAACTTGTTCTGCACTTCAGAATTTTTCTAAAGAAGCTCATGATGACAGATCAAGCCAGATGAAGAACTGAAATCAGATTGAACATTTTATTTGATTCACACAGCTGCTGAAATCTTTCTTAAACTAAAACGGTGGTAACTGCAACAGAAGATACACATTTTACTGAAGATCTAGAATTTACAAAGCATATAATGTGGCTCTGTTAGGCACAATCGCACCACACATTTAGTGTTTACACTTGCTACTGCTACCATCTCATTATATAAATAAATGTTGAAATAGGAATTTACTTTGCAGATTCACTTCTTTGCATGCAGCTTTGTCAAGTTCACTACCCAGATTGGTATGTATCACCCCATAGCTTTATAAATACAAGGCTTGGTAAGACTCATTTTTTCCATCTGCAAATGATACATAAGAAATAGGGCTGGGAAGAACATCGGAAGGTCATTCATTCCATTCTCCTGTCCCACAGTGGGTTCAATTCCACCTAACCATTCATCACAGATGTTTGTCTTTCATGTCCATAAAAAGCTCCAGCCTCTAAGAGTACACATCTCTTCTAGTGCTTCAGGGTCTTTCAGGAAAAAGGTTCTGTTAGCCTTCTCAATGACAGGAAATCTAGCAGATTTGACACAGCTATTCTGCCCTGCTTCTGCAAACATTGTATTTATGAAACTGAACAGGCATTCTTTTGAACATAATAAAACTTGGAATATAGGACCAAAAAAAATACAAAACCAATGCTGAACATTATTAATGCATACAAGTAGTTTCAATCTAGCTTTCCCTTCTAAAAAGTAGCAATTTCAAGTAAAACAACTTGCTCCCTGCATTTCTTATTTTCTGACATTAGGGATAAAAAATAAACTTTTACTGGGTTTATGCCTGTATGTGTTAGGAATGTAGAGTTTATGCCTATCTGAGAGTCAGTATGACAGTTTACTGTATTCTAATTACAAGCTGATTACCTGTATTTCTGAATTTTCCTGTCTTACCCATCCCCACCAGGAATGTAGTACAGCTGGCCCAGGGAATTCATGTTAGCTTGCAGAAACTTAACAGTGCTGATGCATAAAGTGGAAATAGCTATTTGATGTGGAAATCACTAGCATGTAAAAAACCATGAACGTACAATGCCATTATGAGTGCGTAAACGGATTGCCATGCCATTAGATCAGTGGTCCTTTTAATCCAATACTGACTAACCCATCAATTACTGACGTCAGATTTTTTAGTATCTGTTCTTTCCTTTTGTTCCACCGATGTGTTGATAATCTAAAAAGCTGTATTAGAACAACTTTTCAGAGTAGAAATTTATTGAAGTCACATGCAATTATACCTCTAAGTACTGAAAAAAAAAAATCTAGTGTTAGCTTCATGATTCTTCTGCTTCAATATTTATCTACAAGCTTTTTTCATTAATTTGCTCTAAAGCAACTCCAAGTGAGCCTTATGGAATTTCTTGGTATTTCTTCTTTCTGTGGAAAAAAACCTCTCTGCATAGAGTTTGGGAGAAAGAGCTGGGAAACTGTTCATATTGTCTCATTCATACAGATGACAGGTGGTTTTGAATTCATAAAATTGATATGCCAAGAATAGGCCTTAGTTTACTTGCATCTATGTACAGCTATGATAAATGGGGGTGGAGGACAATGACATTTACAACTGAAAATATCAGAGATAAGATGCCACAAGATGCCAAGAACTAGTACAATACCTCATTTAGAATCATGTTCCTATTTTTCTCCACTCAAATACCTCAATCCATTCTGTTTTAATTGGCATCTTCCTAATACGTTACGAGTTATATAATGTTAATGAAAAGTTAGTGTGAGATTGAAGAAAAAAGCATTTTATTTCAAAGCTTAATTTTTCAGTTTACAGGGAATGAGAATTTTGGTGGAGTTTCAACTGATGATTTCTGTGGTTGCTAGTCTGGCATGATCCCTTTCTGAGCAAGCTGAGATCAATCATAGCAAGAATTTAACAACTGTGAGGGCCAAATTCATCATGGGTGCAACTCCAAAGTTAATGTAGTGATGTTACATTTTGGCCCACAACTTAGTATAACAGAAAAACAGAAAACATCCCCTTAGTATTATTTTACAACAAGCAAAATACCCATGTGCACCCGAACTACACAGCAGTGATCTGTGGAGTAAGTTTATACACGGTGTGTGAATTCTGTTTACTACCAGGGATTCTGTCTCTGGAAATCAGAATAAAAACCCCACTTTGAGCTCTGGTCAAATTCTGTATTAGCTGTTGTTTTATTTAAGCATATTGAATATAATACGGGATAATAACCTGAATGACTTTCAAATGAGATAGCTAAACGGTGAAATCCTCAGAAAAACTAGTGATCTGCACTCACCCGCTCATGTACATTTCTGCTGAAGGCTGGAGGACAGAATAGGATTTCCTCAGAAAGAGGTGAGGGATGTTGGTATCTCCCTTCAAAAACGTTGAATCCAAGAAAATGAGAAAGTGACATATGGATCGAGGAAATATGGAAAAAGGGATATATCTGGAGAAATAAATTTTACTGAACTGTTGAAATGCCTGGAGAGAAAGATAAGTGCTTACTTAGAGTAAGAAAAAAGAGAAGAGGCTTCATAGATTCAGACGCAAGGGAGACAGAGGCAATACCTCTCATTAGACCAACAAGTATGACTGGAAAATTCAGAAAAACTTCCATCCTCCCTATGCCAGTTATGTAATACAAAATACTACCTCTGCCCTCAAATCTTGTCTTGACTGTGACCACCGTAGCCACTATAGGATTCCCACCGATTCAGAGCAAAGCCACAAAAGCATCCTGTACTCCTAAAAGCATTCTGATCTACTACAAAAGATATCAAAGGGGGCTGTGGAATCATAGTCAAAATAACACGTACATGCATTTACTCTTTTGCCTGGAACTACATGTTTCCTGTAGAAGTAAAAGTATGCTTGGAAACCTGTTAAAACCTCTCACTCTTTTTGCTCTCATCTACCCTGAAGAAGTCACCTTCACATTCAGAACACCTGCTCAGGGAAAGAATGCATCTAAATGTTTGTATTTTGCAGTGTTTGCAGGGTTGAGGGAAGGATGTCAGCATGGATCCAGACAATTACAATAGTAAGACCATACACTCTCATGTCTCTAATGGTGAAACAAAGAGCATATGCTCCAGAAAGATCACAAATAGACCTAGGCAAAAAAATGCTCCTGCATCTCATACAGACTAAGAGAAGCTTAAGATGCAACATAGATTTAGTGTATTTGGGTCAAACAAAGATGCTTGATAAATTCTTACAGGGAGGAAATGCCCTGGCATATCTGCCATATTTAGTACCAAATTTCTTTTTACTAGTATAAATTTTTTTTTTCCATTAATAGAACTACAGAATTTTTAGGAACTAAAGCTCTCCAGGAGATCATTTAATTATTCACCCTACCTCAGGGCAGGATCAGCTCTGCTTAAATATCTGCAGCATCTTTTGCCCCAAAGTACTTAATATACTCTGAACCTAAATCAACATCCAATTACATCTATGGAAGAAACACTGATCTCAGTCAGGCTTTAATACATTCATAGTAGCCTTTATTCATTACTGCAGTGCTGCTCCTTCTGGGAGGAGGATGAGAACTGCTTATTCTTGCATAGAAGCCATAATGCAGTTCAAAGAAAAAAAGAGCTGTATCCAAACCTGCAGGGGAATCAAAACCCAACAAATTTGAAATAAAAATAACATGTAAATCTTAAATATTAATAAAAGTACAATTCGTGTTGTGAGTTCTCTATCACCTGCAGTTAAGAAAGCATAGATCCTTAATAGAGCTGTTAAAGCTCAGGGGAGACCTGTGAGCACCAAGCATACCTCACTGGGTCAGGCTCTCCCACAAGCACTATGGAAGAGGTCAGCCAAAGCTACCATAAGCTTGAGAAGCTATGAATATGCAAGCTGGAAACTCTGAGGCTACCTGACAGAGCTGCTCACTGGGAAAATGCTACAGGATCATAAGTGATCCCAGCTGTGACCCTAAGGACACGATGGTGTCCCACACACAAGACAGCAATGGCTCAGCCTTGACTTAGGGGCACGCTTGCCACCTACTGGTCAGCAGCTGCTCATCACGCTTCTAAAACACTTCCCCAGTATTTCTCTAGTCTAGCCCACCATGTGCAGAGAAACCTTTCTGTGCTATCGGCAAAATACATCCTCCTCTCGCCTGCAGCATTACTCAGACCAAGAAAATCCTGGAGAGATCCCAACCCAATTTGCAAGAAGATCTTTGCAAAACCAGCTGTGGTCATGGATGGTTCCCAGCTGCTGCTGCCTTTCCTCCCACCCTCTTTCCACAGCCTTCAAATTCCACTTGTAAACAGGAGTCTGAAGATGTGTATTACAGCTGGCCATCTTAGAACTGATGCAGAGTATATAATGGTACGTTGCAGTCTCACCATGCTTATCTAACCCATCTCCCATTCCCACTTGTTCTCTTGAAAAGCAGTACTGTTTACACTGGCAACTGTTGCTCAGCAGGTATCGATCTTGCCTCTTAAGTGCATCAGGCTGAGCTCTGAACTTATTGAACACTGACCTCAGTAAGAGTCTTTGCTGCCTAGGAAACAAACTGAGTAAAAGGACAGGGAATTCAAAGCCCTATAGGTTGCTGGCTGGAACTTAAAGACTGGTGCCTAGAACTGATTGAAATATTTCCTTAAAATTGCTTTTGAACAGGAAATTGGATTTAAACACCAACACGTCCCCCCTTTCCTCCCTAAATCTGTCTACTTTTGCTTCAGCCACAATCTGAGTGGCTTGATTGCCTTGTGCTTTCATTCTCCTGCAGTCTGTAGCTTCCCTCTCCCATGGAAGAAATGTATCCCAGGAAACACAACGGCCAGGCACTTGTGATGCATCCTCTTGCAGTAAGAAGACATCTCTCAAGAAATGATAGGGGCTACTGCAGTTCAGCTAAGTTCCATGGCAGCATTACCAACTTGGACGAACCAGGTTTTCAACAAGTATGAGTTACCACTGGAATTTCTCCTGGAAAAGTTTGCTTCCCTTTATTAATGGGAAAAGATATCTAGCCTTTTTTCTTCCTAAATGACTCTGTGTGGTGGTGCATGGGTCACTGAAAAGTTGAAAGTGCGGGCTATAAAAAAAAAAAAAAAAAAACACCAACAACCAAACATGGTCTTAATTTCAGGCTAGCGCCTAGTAATGTCACAGAATTACTACTTCTGCTAATACCAGCTGACACTTTTGCGCTTAGTAACCTATGCATGGAGAAAATCCTCTAGTAAAGGCTGGCAGCTTCTGGGTAGCAACAGAACAGGAGATGCTTGTCTGATAATTGTCTATGCCATCCTCATTACAAGCATAAATGGTGGACCTTAAGGTAGAAACACAAATCTCTGGCTCCAAATAGACAGACCTGTCATAAACACATGTTCTGAAAGTCTTCAAATATAGAAGAATAAATCCTGAACTCTCAGTGAGATAAAACTGGAAAAGTGATACTCATTACATTTTCACTACTGATGAGGATAAGAGATTAATATGCCAAGACCTGTTACATGCCAATTGTGTAAAGGGAAACTAAAGTTAAATCCAGTCTTGCAAAACACTAATCCTGAGGCTGAATAGTGCATGTGCTATCCTATGCCAGTGAAACTAATGGAACAGGAAGGCACCCTCTGCCTCACACAACTACTCCCTTGGAGTGAAATCCATCTTCTGCACATCTCAGCTAGCTGATATAGACTTCTTTTATATCCAATTAAAAGCAGCAGGCACACCTAGGACACAGACTGTATGAACAGTTTTGGACATCTACAGTAGGGCGGGACAAGTAACGTTGAATTGAACTGAGTCAGTGCATCTTGGTTCCTAGTTCCTTATTTTCTGTAATTACGCATCATTGATAGTGTGGTATGATGCAAATAGAGGCAATTCCTTCTTCTTAGCAAAATAGACAAAATAAACTTTTGTGACTAAAGATGAAGGATGAGGAGCCTGGCAGGGGGAAAGGCTATTCTTGCCACAGGCTGGGATATGTATCCAGAATGGCAATCCAAGGTGAGAGATTGTTCTTGAGCTGATGGGATGGACTGAGACAGTGAGTGCTGCTTCTCAAAAGGCAAAGCTTTCCCTGTCAACAATAGGCACTGCCTGATATGCCCAAACTCTTCTTTCAACATTAAG
This sequence comes from Cariama cristata, assembly GCF_000690535.1. Lineage (NCBI taxonomy): Eukaryota > Metazoa > Chordata > Aves > Cariamiformes > Cariamidae > Cariama > Cariama cristata. Next base: position 2,613 of record NW_009602773.1, on the reverse strand, counting down.
AGCCTTCCAGGGCTCTGCATCAGCTCTGAGCATTCTGCTTGCTCTAACACCTAACCACCACTATGACTCTTTATTCTTTTTTAAGTATTAAGATAATTTCACTATTGTTCAGGAAAACTGAACAAAACACAAAAGCCTTTTTTACTGACCATATATCATTCTTGTCAGACCATGTGGTTTTGGATGGAATGTGAAAAGGATTTTTAGAGTTCTGCCATCAGTTTCTATGAGAACCTGCAGCCCACTGCATTTCATTCAGTTACTTTCTAATTAGTAAGTTATATACTTAAGGAATAGTCTTGTATGGTTCTAGCTAATTGTGTAGCATTATACATACCAAGGTATTTTTGTGAGTAAAAAATGAATGAGCTGTCCTACAGTAAGTAGGAACCAGAAATTTGGACTGAAGCCCAAATTCAGCAAAAATTTATGTTTCATTAATTTCCCTGGAGTTTTAACCTTCATTATCCCTGCTACTGACTTTAATAATAAAAATAAAGAGTCAGGAAAAATTATTTTAATATAGATAGATACAACCCTAAAGGGAGTTATTAAGTTATTTTACCATAGAAAAAAAAAAAAGAATAGATACTCCTCCTGGTGCCCTATATCCCCTCTTATACATTTCCTATGTATTTCCTACATTATGTCCTACAACAAAACATAAGCACAGATCACAATAGTTCCTTTGTATAGGTGTCTCTAATTCCATAAGAAAACTTTATTTTTTTTTCATATAAGTGCTGTTATTAAGGGTGTGTAACACTATTGATATCACGATGATTTTAGCAAGAAGCTTAGATCTGCAGTTTAAAATGTTGAATGCATTGCTCTAACTATAGGGAGACTTTCTCCAACTCCTGGCTTGCAAAGCTTTGACGTGAGCTATTTAAGAAGAAGAAGAGAA
>NW_009602773.1:1426-1674 GCF_000690535.1 Cariama cristata | reverse complement strand
AAAAAAGACTCTACTTGGCAAGAGCTTTAATTAGCAGAAATTTCCACGCTAGGAATATTATTCTGCATGAGCAGAAATTGCATAGCTCTTGCCTCTAGATGCCTTAGAGATGCCATTGATTGGCCATATTCAGAACAGGGGAATTATGTGACCCAGTGCTAATTTGAATTCCTTTACCAAACACATTTTTATTTCATCATCTCAGCTGCATAAAAGAGTCAAAGTACCAGAGCTTTAAAGACTTTGAA
>NW_009602773.1:0-1388 GCF_000690535.1 Cariama cristata | reverse complement strand
CCTGCTGTTCTCCAATAAAATAAGGCAAGAAATATTAGCCATCCCTGGTTGATTCTTTAATTCTTTCTCAACAATGTCAAAGTATCAGTGTCCTACAGGTTTTAGTGCAGGTTAAAGACTGATACAAAGTGTATGCCTGAATAGGAATTTGGAGTGAGTTAAGGAGAGAGAGAACATTTTAATGGGACATTGGTCCAAAATAGCCCAGCTTGTTCCTACCTCCTGCTGCCTCTTCCTCCTTTTCACAGGACCTTGATTGTATAGAAACAGTACAGACAAAAACCACAAACAACAAAAGGTTCACTCACACCCCCAGTGGAGGTCATGAGCATGCTACCAAGGAGAAAAAAAAAAAACAACATCAAAGGATGGTTTGGCTTATTTATAAGCAAAGATTAATTAATAGGAGGTTTGATACTTTAGCAACTACATTTGGGCAAATTTGTATTTGCAAATTGTTTGTTTCATACATTCAAGGGGCACAGAGAGCAATGTGGCCTGGTGCTAATTTTAAAAATTAATCAAACCTTTCTTTGCCATGATCCAAAAACTACAAACTTGCGGTTCAGAGGCTTTCAATAGTATCTGCTCAGATTTGACACTCCAACGTTAAAAAATCAGAAAAGAGTTGTGTTATACACAGCAACGGTAGCTTTTTCCAACATTTTTTTCAATTATTGCATTGTATACTCTCCAAGAAAAGTAACTATCTTGGCTACTGAAGCACAAGCTTTAAAAAAGGAGACAGAATGAACAAATTCCCTTAAAATATATCAGTCTCTTTTTAGGTTGTCTTTAAAAGTGCTATTCATTATAGCAGCATTTATACCCACTGGGTGACTATAAACTATGATTCAGAACTACCTGTGTCACATGATGAATAAGCGCAACATGCACCATTCACTTTTAAATCAACCCCCTCCGACCTAAGCCATGTAAATCCTTCAGAAATTCACACCAATGTTCTCCTCCTTCAGATCACACATAGAAATAGCCCAATGACGAAAGTTTACCCGTGCACAGCCCCTTTAACCCCTACTATTTAAGTATCTGCTCGGAATTATCAGTGACCCTTGTTGCACTCTTGGCTAGTTCACGCTGGGTCTTCCAGAGCGTGGACCCACCGGGGACTTCTCTTTCCTCCGGGATCCTTGAAACAAACACTGTTTACAGCATTGCCTTTCCAAGACAGCACTGTCAGCTCTGCCGATCGAAACAGAGAAGACTCTTCCACTTCTCTCTGCACGTACATGCGCACCCTTTCCTTCTCAGGCTGTCCCTGCCATCCACGCACCCTCCCGTCCTTTCCCACCGCCTGCCTGGCCGCTTGTTATCTATTTGCCTCTGTCTTTTAGAAATTATTTTCAAGGCCCCCCTCCTCGCCGGCG
>NW_009602772.1:0-574 GCF_000690535.1 Cariama cristata | reverse complement strand
TGAAATGGTGGCTTTGTAGAGCAAGCAGCCAGAGAAAGGGAAGCAAAATGGGAGCTGACAAATATTCTCATTATGAAACTACGATGGATGAGTGATTTATGGGGGCACTTGCTTTTTTTTTTGTTATTTATTTTATTTTGAGCAGAAGGAGTTGGTTGATGATGTGTGGTACTAGCCACGGATTGCTTTGTTTTGAGATCAGGCTGCGCTGGGTCTCCAGAAATGGCATCTACAGAATAACAATAGAGTAAAACACTTTTCAGCGTTGCTTGGGTTTCATAGACTGTCTTCAGGAAGAAAAAGTTTTCCTTATTCTTTGTTCAAAGCCCTAGGCCTAAATTCTCCCAGCAGACTCGAGATTTCAAAAAGGAGGTGGCTGTATGAGAGGTCGTAGGCTGTTGGGGATCATTATTAACCTGTCTCAGTTCTCAGGAATTTCCATTCCTGGCTTTGCAATATTGCCCAACCCTCCCAGGGCACCGAGCAACTCTGTAAATAGGCCACTCTGTGGAGGAGCTGCTCTGCCAGGTTATTTAATGTTGCTTGTTAGTTCCGGCTTTCCCTTCCCCCCCCC
>NW_009602771.1:0-3989 GCF_000690535.1 Cariama cristata | reverse complement strand
CCTCGCTGCCACAGCCCACGGGAGTCGCCCGCTCTTCGACAGCCGTGCTTCGCGGCCACCGCCACTCGTGCTGTAACATGGCGCCTTGTGTGTTGGAGAGGGTGGACGTCCAACACCCGGCACCAAACGATGTCCCCTTCTCTCATACCAGCACCTTTCCCTCCAAAATAACCCCACGGCGAACCCAACCGCTTGGCACCTTACTTCCCTCGGTGCCACTGAGGAAAGTGCTGTTCCCAGGCCTCGGGCACCAACGCCTTCACTCGAGCTGATGCACTTTATGCAACGCACTTGTTCTGTGGCACTGGCTCCCTGTTTGCTTCCACAGCCTGTCTTGGCTTTTCCAAAAGCCAGGGGGAAATTTCTAGAAGTACCGAGGTGTCTAAAGATGCAGACGGGCCCCTTGTGTGATTTTCAAGTGTGCCCAGTCTTCATCTGTTCCATGGAGACGTGAAGGGCTCTGGTTTAGCTTCCACCGTTCCCTCTGCAGGCAAAGGTTTGGCCTTTTCCAGGTCCTGATCCAAACCCAATCACATCGCTTCATTAACTTCAATGGACTTGGAATTGTCTGCCTGTTTTGATGACTATGTAAATCAGAGCCATCAATTAAACACCTAAGTATTTAAGCAATGACAGCATCTTACTGCATAACACAGCGGAGTTGTACATAATGTAACAGCATGTGTTGTGCTCCCCACAGAGCCACTCAGACACAACTTGCCCAAGGATTATACTCTGACCCAATGGGAAAGGCTTTTAATTTCTTTCTAACTAAACTATCTTTAGTCTTAAAGGTAAAAAATATGAGTATACCCTCTCAGAGGGACGTGTCAGAAGCCAGTAAGTACGTAAATACTCTGGATAACGTTAGGATAGCATAGTAAAATAGAAAAGATAACAACAGCAATCCCGAATTCATTCACTTCATTACAAAGGTTGCACTGTTCCTATTACAACCAAAATGTATAAAAATATTTGCTGTTTTCTTTTAAAAGGAATAGATAAAAGAGTTGAATTCTCGCTCTAACTACGTAGTGTGGTCCAGCATTAATACAGGAGTACCTAAAGTTGGCCAGTCTATCCACACCATCGCCCGGGCCTTCGTTCGCTCCATACGGTCATACGAACCAAAGTCTTTCCATCCCAGCTCTGCAGCGGCACACCTCACCCATGGCTGATTTGACAAGCTGAAAGCAACGTGTTTTAAATATCACTCAATGCAACTTGGAGTTGGAAGGGGAAAAAGGATCATCCAGCCTTCTAACAGACTTCAAGCAAATGTCTTGCAGGTCTTACAGGCTTGAGAAACCCTCATCTAATTAGTGCTGCTTAGAATTAGAAACCGTTTTGGCTCATGAAAACAAAAAATATTGGAGTGCTGTGCATCCCATTGGAAAAAAAAAAGGGGTAATACCAACTGCTTTTTCCTTCTAAATGGTGGCAGGTCACTAGATATTATAGAGACATCTCTTCTGCAAGTATGATTTTACTACTTTTCCCAAATGCAGCTAAGACTTTATGCTGTCCTCACCACTGCATTTTATAAATAAGGAGACCAAAAATGCTCCAATGGGCTATTTAACACATTGGAACCAAATAAACATATTTCTGCTGATGTTCTGAAATACAACATCAACTTTAATAGCTTTTGACTAGGACAGGATTTTCACACGCGTATTATCAACACAGCTAAAAAGAAATCTTATCATTCACAAATAGCATTAAGACACACGTCAGAGGGTCACAGCCACGCAGTATGTGCACAAGTACAAGATATACAAAAGTACAAGATATAAGACCTGAACTCCCTCTTGCCTTCTTGAAGAAAAGCTTTTATTTTGCTGCAGGAGGACAGCTGAACAACATCCAATTTTGTCTTCTTCCTTTTTCTTTTTTCTTTTTTTTTTTCCACAGGATGAGGAAGGAATTATTTTAAAGCCCAATGATCTAACATATTTCACCTCCAGTTCAAATAACCCAAAGACAAGGAGCTGAGAGCTGTGCTGGGGGCAAGAGATCTCTCTGCGTAAGCCAGTTATGCCACAGAGTTTATGCAATTCGGCACTAAAACGCTCAAGGCTGGAATCTGTCCTGCAGATGTTACTGCTGCCACGGGCCTCTGGATAGATAGAAAAATCCCACCAGACGGCAAATCCAAGTACCTTTGTCAGCGAAATGATGGACACAGAATAGAAGCATATGCAGCAAGCACTCCGCACTGCGATCTTTTTTGACAGCGTTGATGGAAATCAAATGGAACAAAACATTTTGGAACAAATGACAGAAAAAGCTGGATGGTATTAAATGGGGGTGTAAACACCGGAGTATCAGTGTGGCAGTTTGAGGCACCATACGGGGGACAGGGGGTAAGCGGGAAGGGGAACAGGCTCAGCAGCGCTGGTGTGCATGCCTCTCTCAGCCTTTTGCTGTGGAAACAACTGGATTAAATTATAGTAGAATGAGGATTTGGGATTACAGAGAAACAGAGGCATCAACAGTTTTAATTTCTCCCCCACAATTATTTATAATGATTTAGGAAAATATGAACATGAAGAGTAAAATGAATTCAGCAAACTAGGAATAAGAGACAAACCACAGGATCTAGCACTAGCTGTACTTTCCATGGCAGGGCACTTCAGCCTGTTGTACCACATCACGAAACAGTGTTTGCATTGCTTAGATGTCTAGCATCTCTCATTTGATCCTATTCAGGTAACTCTTGATTACGTGACGACAAGACAGTTATCAAAGCTCTCACGTTTAGATTACAGCAACCTTTTTCCCTCCCCACACAAATAGGTATGTTCTGTTTTGCCAAAGCAAAATGAAAAAACAAGCCGCTGCTGTGACATCCCAGGAATAAAAACTAACAGTAAATCACCCTTGCGTGGAAAGCAGTTCTACAATCAACCAAAGCAAACTGCAAATGTCAGCTTGTTAGCTGGTAATCCTCCTGAAAAGTAACCCAAAGAGCCGTATTAGTGTTCGCTAACTTGCTTAGACAGTGGCTTTGCTAAACAATCACTGGGCAAAATAGGCAAGTGAGAAATGTTCAAAATTAAAGATAATGAAGATAAAAAGACTAGCCTAAAGCTCCAAAATAAGGCAGCCAGTGCTGTCCCCTTTCCCCTTGAGACCATCAGGCAGTCTACAAAAGCGCTCCTAGAAACGTACCACTTGTCACTCTTCACAAGCTTCTCTCTGACTCCAGACACCTCTACTGCTGACGTGATACTTGCAATGAGAGTACCTTTTAGAACAGCAATCCCATACCCCCGGCTTTTTTGATTCACTATGAAATAAAATAATTCGGCTTTTAATATACTGTGAAACAAGGAGTCTTCCCCGGTTGTCAGGCCTAATATGCGTTATGAAAGGTTTTATCCAACAACACAGATTTAACAAAAAAAAGGCAAGTTTGAACTCCAAGTGCCATCAGATGGATGAGTTACCCTCTTGAGACTACAGACTAAACTAAGGACAGTCGGAGGTCTGCGAGACAACCATGTCTCAGCACTCAGCTGCCATTGTTAGGCAACACCTCGGCCCTGATCGCCTCTGCTGCTCCGTAAACTCTGCCCTTAGATCGAGCCATGCCTCTTTCCCACTGAGGTATAAATCGTAGAACAGTTTGGGTTGGAAGGGACTTTTAAGGGTCATCTAGTCCAACCCCCTGCAATGAGCAGGGACATCTTCAACTACATCAGGTTGGTCAGAGCCCCATCCAGCCTGACCTTGAATGTTTCCAGGGATGAGGCATCTACCACCTCTCTGAGCAACCTGTGCCAGTGTTTCATCACCCTTATTGTGAAAAATTTCTTTCTTACATCTAGTTTGAATCTACCTTCCTTTAGTTTAGAACCGTTACCCCTTGTCCTGTCACAACAGGCCTTGCTGAAAAGGCTGTCCTCCTTTCTTACAAGCCCCCTTTTAGGTACTGGAAGGCTACTCTAATGTCTCCCCATAGCATTTTCTTCTCCAGGCTGAAC
>NW_009602770.1:0-11002 GCF_000690535.1 Cariama cristata | reverse complement strand
GGAAGGTGGGGGTACTGCTATGAGCCGCCCTCGGGCACATCCCCGAAGTGGGCGCTGCTGTGGGTGGCCCCACAGACACCTCTTCCTCCTCCAAAATAGGGTACTGGGAAGCCTCTCAGTCAGAAGCCCCTCACCACCCTAAAGCCGGTACCGGGAGGGTCCTCACTGCTGGTCCCCCCTAAAGGGAAGGGTTCAGGGCCCTGGTGATGGGGGTCTCGTGTCCCAGGAGGCTGCGTCGAGCCCCCGGGTCTGTCCCCTCTCCCTGAGACAGCCGGGGGCCCAGCGAGGCTGGGCTAGGCCATGCTGGCAGGGCACCGGGGACTGAACGTATTTCATGGGTAAAAATAGGCCTTTGGTGTACAGAACCAGCTGTCACCTGCCCCGCTAACCGGCAGACAAACACATTCCCGCGGAGGTTCTGCCTTTCCCTGAAGTTTGTCAGGATGCCCCTCACTGGGTAGTTAAATTTGCTGTCTTCCCCCTTCTGCTGTCCCTGAATCTGTGTCCCTTTGCTCCGGGGCACATCCCTAGGCTGGGCGCCAGCATGTGGGGTTGCAGCTTACGAGAAGCACGCTGGTTTGTGTTGGTCCAGGTGACAGCTGTGGCACCACCAGACCTGTAGGATCGTGAACGCTGTGGTTAAACTCCAGAACGGCCCTCCTGTGCTTTATTTTCTCACGTCTCTCGATTTCCTCCCCCAGCTTTCTCCGTCACTGATTTGCTCTTCCTCGAAGTAACCGACCCTCGTGCTCGGCTGCCACCGAAGCTCGGGGCGCTGCGTTTCCATCTCTTGTTGCTCTGAATTGGATTTTCTTCTAAACGCTCTTGGCCTGATTTTTTTATGGAGGGGGAGAAAGGCGTAATAGTGCATCTCTTTTTAGAAGTATTTAGTTGGACTTGTCTTTACAAAATATATTTATATTCTAGATTAGCAAATGACTCCCCCCTCACCATTCCTTTTCTGCCCGTGCATCTACAGCACCCTCGGAAAGGGCATCTTTGGTAAAGGCTGTTCTAGGGGTAATTTGTTTCAGACAAAAATACATGGTCTGCAAATTATTTTCCCTACGGTTACAGTGATTTGAGCCTAATGGTTAGAGCCTGGTTGTGGCTTTCGGGTTGGACCGACCCAACGGGACACGTGGTACCGCTTAAACAGTGAGGGAGTTTGCTTTCGTTGGGAAGTCTTGAATAACTGGGCGGGTTTTTTATCGTTGTCTTTTCTTACTCCTTTCAGACGGTGTTTGTGGGAAAGAGCAAGCCACAGAAAGATCCCCTGAGCTCCTTCCGCTGGCAGGGCTTCAAGCTGGAAGAATATCTCATTGGCCAACCCCTCGGGAAGGGCTGCAGCGCCGCCGTGTACGAAGCAGCTATTCCTTTCTGTTGCGATCGTCAGGGGCGTGCGGAGAGCAGCCATTTGACAGGGCAGGGGCCAGCCGTGCAGCGGGATCGTGGCTCGGCTTCGCAGAGGGCCGAAGAGGAGCCCGTAGAGCAACACCAGCCGAGAGAGGCTTTTCCCTTAGCTATCAAAATGATGTGGAACATTTCGGTAAGGAGTCGGTTCTTCACCTCCTTGTCTGCCACGGGGAAAGTCTGGTGAAGTGTTTTCACGCTTAAGTGTTGAAAGTGCTAATTATGTAGCGCACGATGAGCGTGTCAAAGCAAAGCTGTTGATGTGAGACATTGGCGATGTCGACTGTTAGCGAACAGTCCCAGAGCAAGGTGATGAGCATTTATCCTTCCTCTGGAATCGGCCTTGCGAGCTGCTGGTGGTGGAGTTGTTGGTTATGGAGGTGATGTTTTTGGGAGGAAAGCTTCTCTGAAGCTGGCGGTAATGGTAAGGAACAAGAAGGGGACAGCCACTGCTGCCAGTGCTTTAGGAATCGGCGACCTTGTAGGTGTCAGGACGGAGAGAGATCTCCTTCTGCAAAGCGTGGTCGAGGTGCGAGCCGGCGGTCACAGAGGGCGGGACAGCGACCTGCGTGCTGGGTCCCCTTGCCGTGAAGTGAGCGCGCGAGATCTCCGCTAGTGTTTCCCAGCCCGAGTGACTCTCTCGTGATCCAGCCGCTCCTTGTGGCTGTTCCACATTTAAGATCCGCATGGCTTTTCCCATTGAAGAGATTTTGTGGCATTTGATGCGACGAGTGGATATCCTAAGGGAGTCTTCCCAGATGCCAACATCTGAAATCCCTTGGCCTCCAGAGATACCCTAGCATTTAGCTGTGGGCTTTTCCAGTCCAGTTTTGAAGTTGAAAGTGCGTGTTAAGCTATAGCTCGGAGTGCTAACGGTCGAGGATGCGTCCGAAGAGGCAAACGGATTTCTTTCTGCAAGCAGAGGCCTTGCCACATCCCTTGGTAAATTCTTTAAGTAGATTGCCTTCCCTGATTTTCAAAGGAGAGAAGGGAGTCCCTTCAATCTAGTCTCAGTTGATCGAACTCCACATGCGGTGCCAGTGTCAGGATTATCTGCTTTCAGTCTGTTTTGAGCCTGGATGATTTTGAACCTTCAACCAACGTGGTGTGCAATTGCTGTTGCAGGCTGGTTCGTCAAGTGAAGCCATCCTCGACGCTATGGGCCGAGAGCTTGTTCCAGCCACGGGGGTTGCCTTAGCCGGAGAATATGGAGCTGTGTCTGGCCGCAGGTACGGTCGCTATGGAAATGGCAGCGGCACTCAAACGGTGACGTGCAAATTTTATCCATCGATTAATTTTGCAGCGTATTTGTACTGTTAGGAAGATGGCCAGAGGTTTCTATGATAGTGCGCCTGAAAGCAGACAAAAACAAAGCCTTGGGATTACTGATGGCTCAGGAGGCGTGCGCGTGTGGTTTTGTCTAAACGACGGTGCCTTCGGAAGTGCCGCCCACCTCAAACAGCACGCCGGGATGGGCTGCTGGCTGCCCTGGGGCTTTTTCTCCAGTGGGCTTTTCTCCCGCACAGTTAGGAAACCGCGTAGCAATATCGCTGTTCAAATAGGGATTAAACGCAGTCTTGTTTACTGCGAGGAGCAGATTGTGGCACGGCTCGTTGGCGTGCGGGGAATACCTACGGCTAAACTGTACCGGCTTGGATGGCGTAGTCCAGACGGGCGTCGGAAGGGTATGCCAATAATCGGGGAGCAGTTGGGGTCCTGCCCACGGTCTGATGAGTGACCGTGGCCGGGTCTGCGCCCCGTGCCTTCGTTTCCCCATGTGTCAAAGGCGTTGATGTCGGCAGAGATAAAGGCTGGGAGGAGCTGCTTCTGATTAAACGTCATTTAAATGTGCATCGTGGTGCTTTTTAATTACAGAAATAGATACCTACAGTTGGTAACAGTTTGACTGTATTAAACATCAAACAGTTGCACTGTAGTACAATTTGACTGTACTATTTTAGAACTGGTTTAGTTGTGAAATAGGTGCGGGGCCGGGAGGTTGAAACCGTTCTAGTGCAGGGAAGCTGGCGAGAAAGAAAATGGAAAATGTCTCGGTTCCTGCTCTTTCCCCCCAGTGAGAAGCGAGCAAACAGCACAAAGGTGGAAAATCGCACAGAAACTTTTACATTAACTTGAGGTAGCTATCTTTTTGTTCAAAACTGCGTCTTGTGTTCGATTGGAAACAATGGAGTCCGCAGTCCAGATTGTCCGATTTAAATTTCAAATACCTTTGGGCTGCCAATACAAATGAATAATGAATGCTGCGTGGTACGTCGCTAGCTGGGAACGCAGCGGAGCAGCCAAAGGGATGTTTGACATTCAGGGGACGAGGGAGGAGAGAGATCTGGTTTGCAGTTGCCGGTAGGTGACCTGCCTTTCGTTGCAGTGAGCGCTTCCTGCCTGCGCCGTAAAGCAGAGGGTGTAAATTGACACGCCTAATGTGAAGTTGACCTTTATTTTAAGTCTAACAAAGTAATTGTGTTTGAGTTTTTTTCTCTCTAAAGCTGCTCTTCTCGTTCTTTTTGAGCCTGTGAGTGGCTCTGCCTTTGTTAGCAGCAGGGAAGGGCTAGCAGGGTTTGAATGCCAGGAGAAGCTGCAGGTTACGCGTAAGGGTTTCCAGCCCAGCTTCGTTTGCAGCGCAGGTCAAGCACCAGTATTTCCTGTTCGGCCGTCGTATATAGGGGAATCCAGTTACAACAGAGCCCTTCCAACAGCCACCGGTGAAGTCTCGGTCTGCGTACCCTCCGCTGGCGTGTCAGCAGACGGTGCTGCCCCGATGATGACGGTTCGGTTTGCTGTGGGAAGCGCCGGGGTGGATTTTGAACGCCAGAGAAAGTGCAGGGACCTGCTCACTGCTGCGGTGAATCTGCTCAGGCTGTGGGTGCTTCGCATCGATGTGGGAAACGCTGGGCTGAGGCGCCGGTTAGGACGTTGGCTGTGAGGGCAGGGAAGTTGCTGTCCGTGTTCTTTCTCACTGAATGGTTTCCAGGGTGTGAACGTTTGAGTATTTGCTTAACGTGCAGTCCTGTAATCTGTACCGGGCGGCCTTCGTGCTCTCTCTCATCAGGTTTTGACTGCAGAACAAACGTGGTTGCACGCTGCTTTGGAACCCTTTGGTGGGGAGGGCGGGCCATCATAATGAAAAGTAATTCCAGAAATAACAGAGATGGGTCTGTGATAAATCAGAACTGACCAGGAAAGCGATGTAATGGGTGGTATCTGTACTTTTGCACAGAAAGCCTGTCCTTGGGAGGAAGAAGTTGCAACCTCATCCGAATATAATCCAGGTGATCCGAGCGTTCACATCCTCTGTCCCTTTGCTGCCCGGAGCCTTCGCAGACTATCCCGATGTTCTTCCGTTAAGCCTGAATCCCAGAGGGATCGGTCACAGCCGCACGCTCTTCTTGGTGATGAAGAAGTAGGTAGAGGGAAGCTTGTGAATGTGACTTGGGCTTTTCATGAGACTGCCCGGCGGGGCTGTGTATTCGGCTGCTACACGGGCCCTTGCAAAGATTTGGCCTGGGCTGCTGCCAAAAAGCAGAGTATGCTCTTGGAAACGCCTCCTCAGACCTGTGCCAAGTCCTGGAGATTTAAAGTCTTGTTTGACAATGAAGACAAGCCGTTCTTTTCAATAATTACCCCAAATGAAAGTAAGAAATGTGGAGCTTGTCCCCATTTGCCTGCCCTTGTAAGTCTGAACTTCACCCCTAGTCTGAACACGCCGGTAGAGATGGAGTAGAATCGGTAATGAGATTTAGTAGTGCTCGGCGTGTCTGGCTTTCTCAACTGGGTTTCGGGTTTTGAATGGGTATTGCAGTGGCGTTGAGATAAAAGCACTTCCCGTTTCCCACTCTTTTGTTCTGCCTGCGTCTGGAGAAGTGCTCTGTCCTCTCCGTATGTCAAGAATGCGTTCTTTCTCCTGATGAGCGCTTCTCCTCATTTTGCTCGTACGATCTGCATTAGTACTCTGCCTACGCTCTCGTACAAAATATAACACGGGTACATAAAAACCGGTAAGAGTGACCGCTGTATACCCGGAGCCCTCGCCATGCTGCTTGAGAGGCTTCTTTTATTCGCAATGGTTGAACTCTGGCGAGAGTGCCGAAAATTCTGTGGTGGGTGTTGTTGCAAAACAGAGGATTTGAGAACAGCAGACGGGGGACCGGTGTGAGGTTGAGGCTGGGAGGTGGGAAGGCACCGCGGAGGTCAGGAAGAATTTGGTGCGTACAAGCCGGACGGCGCTGCGGATGAACCGCCAGCGATAAGCCTCCGGGATGCTAATTCAGAGGTTTTCCTTGTTCTGACTAGTTACCCGTGCACGCTGCGTCAGTATCTGAGGGAGAGCAGTCCAGATGTTCGTCTCTCCACGATGATGATTCTACAGCTCTTGGAAGGCGTGGACCATCTTGTTCGACACGGAATAGCCCACAGAGACCTGAAGTCTGACAACGTCCTCGTTGAATTTGATGCTGGTATGTGGATTGACGCGTATAAGTGCCAATTAAGTCACGCACAGAAGTGATGCGGTCGCATAGGTGTGCCGGGAAGTTCTACCCAGGTGCGTGGGGGAAAAGTGAGCATCGAACCCTTTGAACAATCTCAGGTTTAGTTTTTAGCCTACCGCTCGCTGTTGCTGCAGCACCGGGGAAGTCATTTGTCCTGTCTGTGCCTCGGGTTTTGGAAGGCAAGGGAACCGACCGTGTTAAAGCCAAAAGGAGCGTTTTCATCGGCTTGTTCTCCTGTCAGCCTCTCTAACGGAGATTTTAAGTAGCTGAGCTCTTCTTCAGTGTGATTGAGAACTAAATGGGCAGGAAACAATAGCAGTCGGCCAGATGGGTGTATTTAAAGGCCTTGGTACAGCAGCCGTGGAAGGTTTTCAGCGATACTAGTGCCATCCTTCTTTTCTAGAAGGAAAAGCTACTCTGGAGCTATCCTGGACGCAGTTAGGAATGATCTGAAGCATTGATTTTTCCGTGTCAGAGTCTGGAGAAGTCATGGTTCTGCTTTGCAATGTTTGGCTTGTCATCGGGACCAGGACTGTTAACTAGTGCAAAGTTTCTCCAGCCTTTTGCTATAGCTAAGTATATATTTATACAGTGGTAGCTTTTGCTATAGATAAAAAACAAAGGGGAAAGAAACAAGAATATATTCCTCCATCCTGGATGAGTCTCTGACCTTATGTGTCTTCATTTTTATGCTGTCCGTGACATTTTGTCAGGACACGTTCCACGGGGAGAAGTAGTGTTCTCTCAAGAGGCAATGGAAGAACGAGCTTGGTTTTAATAAAGCCGCTATTTCACCTAATAATACTGCGTCGAAGCAGGAGAACAGCTTGGGGTCGTGCTGATTGCTGGGGGTATTGAGATGGATCCCGAAGGCTGTCTCTGGTTTTCTTGTGATGTGGTGTCTAACAGAGCCAGCTCCTCCCGAACGGAACGCTAACTCTGCTAGCCCCGTGTCGTTCGCAGCTGGCTGCCCCTGGCTGGTGATCACGGACTTCGGTTGCTGTTTGGCAGATGAAAACGTCGGCTTGAGACTGCCTTTCACCAGCTCGTACGTGGATCGGGGCGGCAACGGCTGCCTTATGGCCCCCGAGGTAACTCCCCCTGCGGTAACGGTTGGTGTTGCTGGTTGCCTGCTTGTCCTGCTGTCGGGATGAAAAGTTTCAGCCCCAGCTGTGGTGCCGGCTGTGATGGGAACTCGAAAGAGGGTGGGATCCGGTCTTGAAGCAGCGGAGGGGATGCGTGCACGTCACTTTGCTGCGATTTGTCCCTGAGCCTTCCCCCGCGTGCACACGCCGATACTTGCTTATGCGGTCTTTGCTGGCGCTTTCGTAGTAATGCGTGCTGAAAGCCTCTGCCGTCAGATTGATCGTTTTCTCCCCGTTCTTCCTTATTGACACAACTCGGTCGTGCAAGATGGAACCCGTAGCTTTCCTTTCCATTTTTCCTTTCCAGTTTTCCTTTTTCTCTGATGGTAACTGTAATCGAAGCGAAGACGGTCTTAACCGTCTGCTTGACCCGGAGCACCTCGCCTTGCTTTGCTTAAGTGCCGGTGCAGCATTGGTTGTTCATCCGCGCGTCTGCTGTCTGAAATCCCAGCGTGAAATAGCCCTCGGGTCTCTGTGAATGCTGGTCAGGGGTGACAACTGAAGCCTAGGCCCAATGGCCAAACTCCTCCCAGCGTTCCGGCGGGCTGAGCGGTGCCGAAGGCTGAGAGCGTGCCAATAGGGAATATTTACATGGGAGATTTAGATGAAACCTAGCTTTGGTTTCAGTCTCTCTCCGTTTGTTACGGCGGAAATGCTGACTCGACTCTTGAAAATTAGGTTTAGCGCAGAGCCCGCGCTAGAGCTGTTCAGGTGAACATCCCCATCTCTGTGACAGGTGATCACGGCGTCGCCTGGTCCGGGCACGGTGATCGACTACAGTAAAGCCGACGCTTGGGCTGTGGGAGCGATCGCCTATGAAATCCTTGGCCTGGCCAATCCTTTCTACGGCCACGGGGACTCGACTCTGGAAAGCCGAAGTTACCGTGAAGACCAGCTGCCAAGCCTGCCCCATCGCGTGCCCCTTGAGGTGAAGCAAGTGATCGAGATGCTGCTTCAGAGGGATCCCAAGAAGGTAAGAAACTGTTGTCTTGAAGAAGCTGGCACGTCGGCTAACCCGGCTTTGGGGGGAGTGTTGTTGGTAGATCATTTTGCCCTGGAGGGCTATGGGATATCAGGACTGTCATCCGGGTATCACTGCAGCCTGGATAATGCTCAAAGACAAACAAAAAGTCTTTGCTGAAGTACGACGGGGCCTCTCGCGTGTGGCACTGAATAGTTTCAGGGATTTTGGTGGACGTTGGTGTTAGGGACTGGACTTTGAGTCGGGGGGGGTTATGTGCAGTCGCCTCATATTATTAGTCACAAAGAGCTTTTTAATTCACGGGCACCTTAGGAGGCCTGGGGGACTTTTGGCAGTGTGGGTGCTACGCGCTAGTGACGCGAAGCGAGTGCGGCGGGGTCAGCTGATCTTCCTTCTCCTTCCTTTTGCAGAGATTGTCTGCTAGAGCTGCTGCTAACGTGCTTCACCTAAGCCTCTGGGGTGAAAGCGTTCTAGCGTCCAAGACCCTGAAACCCGACCAGATGATCGCCTGGCTTCTCTGCCAGTCTGCGGCCGCTTTGCTCATGGACGGACTGGTGGATAAAAGCCGGGTAGAAACCAAAATGAAGATGTGCTTTTTGGCAAACCTTGAGTATGAAGACCTCTGGGCCGCGATATTGCTGTTGCTGGCCTGGAGAAGCCGGTCTGGGTGAAGACTACCATCTGGGAGGACGTGACCGTGCGATAGATAAATGGCACTTTCTAAAAGCACGTAGGAATCTGTCTTTTTCTGTCTGCCTGGAATCCTGTAGCGCTTTAGGCAACTAAAACCGCAGGCCTGTGTTGAAGAGGTTGAGTTTTACCTCTAGCAAGTGTTAGCACACGCTGCTTTTCTCTCCCCGCTAGAGGAAACGGCCTGGCTTCGTTCCTCTCTCGGTGTGCGGGTGCGCGGACCTGGCAGGCGTCCTGAGGTACGTGGTTGCTTTTGCTCACGTTTGGGAATGTTTTATGGGCTTCTGTGTCGTATGTTGAATGAGGCAAATTCCCTTTTAGAGCGGGTGTGTGGGAGGAGGCCCCGTCTAGCTGCTCTTTACACGGCAGCGTCACGGATTTAAAGAATACCCTGAGAAAGGCAAGCTGACAAAGGGATATGCAATCTTTCTTTTCGTAGGGAAACGGGTGGTGGGCTTAAGATGATATTCCTCTGTGGCCACAGACGGATCTTGCTATAAAATGACGGCCTAAAAGCCTCCTAGTGAGGTGCTGCCTGGTAACGTGAGCGTCAGGAGCGGCTCGCTTCTGACGATAGCGCACCATTAGATACCTCGCTAGTTGCACGCAAAATAGCAGCTGTACGTTGAACTCAAAACTTGACTGTCGTCGTCGTGCAGTGATGACTGCTGCCGCAGGGTCCGAGGCTGAGTCAAGCTGTGTCCGGTTAGGGATACTACTGCAAACGAAAGGGGGCTGAGCAGCAGTGCCTGCTTAAAGAGTTTAGCGTGATGCTCTTCTGGTTTACCTGCCTGTTTTTTCTGTTGAACCATGAAGCGATAACCTTTGGTTGGGGAGGACAGGAGACGTCAAGGTTGGAACAACAACAGTCGTGTTTATGAAAACATCGTTCGATGTCGTGTGTAATCATGTTTAGAGGAACGTGGGGAGAAAGTTATTTATGCTTGTTGCACAATAAATTGAAGATTAACCTCTGCTGCCGAGTGGGTTCTCTAAATCTCGTTCGTCTCTGTTCAGTGGATCCAGGCTTTAGGCCTGGGGTAACGTAGTTCTGGTTCGGTGGTGTCTTAAAAGGTCATTCTCAGCTCTTCCAGTGCTCTCCGTGGAACGTGTTATTTTAGTCCACCGAGCGGAGTTTGACCAAAACTAGCGGACTTTGCCCCGTGAGCGTGCCTGTTTTGTACTCTCCTGCTGGTAAATCCCTGGCTGCTGCTGCAAGTTCCAGGCCGAGGAGGTCGTGCGTCAAATGGCCGATCTCCCTCATCGGCCCGCAGTAACGTGCCGTCAAGGTCTCGCACGCTGAAGCGGCGTCTGGTTCGGCGACGGCGCAAAGCTGCCTACCAGGGAACGGCCCTGCTCGTTTTGCCTGCGAACACGGCCCGCTGCGGGGGCTGTAAAGAAGGCGCAGCCAAGCACGCGGAGCCTGGGAAATCACAGAAAATGAGCTCTTTGGGGAAAAAGGTGCAGAAAAAGAATTTTTCAATGCCGATCGGACCCTAACCAAAGCTGCGGCTGCTTTTTCTTAGATACTGAGTCCTTGCAGTGCATTTTCAGCGGGCATGGCTGCTTTGGGTTTGTGTGTGCGCTCTCCTGTGAGCTGCGTGCTCGTGTCTAGCGGCGAGGCCTGCTCCCCGGACGCTGTCTCTGGAGCTTTCTGAAGAGTAAATACTGTCGCCGTTCTGGTAGATCTCCGCTCTGGCTTCTCTTTCCGGTGGTCTGCCATTTGAGCCAGCGAGAGCCGGTTAGCTCAGCGAGGCGCAGCCCTGCTTGTCGTCCTGCCGAATCTTTCCTTGTCCCTGCGGAATGGGGTGCGGAATACGCACCTATTCCGTATCCGATCCAAGTGTGTGGAGCAGGCTTTCTGCTGTGAACGTACTTTGGTTTTCTCCTTGCCTCTCCCTCTCTCTCCGAGGCCCAAGGGCTGCGCGAGGAGCCGGAGCCATCCGATTTTAAGTGTGGTGTTATTACGGCAGCCGGGGTTTGATCTGTGCTGGTTATCTCCGGACATGGGAAACTTGCCTCCCCTGGAAATCATCGCGTTTCATCTCTCTGTCCTCCAAAATGGCCTAAAATGCTTGTCCCGCAGCACTGCCTCTGGTTCTGAAATCCCCGTTACTGCTGCTCCTTCGCTCGCGTTTTGTCTGTCTGCGGTTCTGCTGAGGTTAGACTTTTTTTTGTTGTCTTTCGCTGCCTGCCTTTCGTTAATGAGACAGCTTGATGATTCTTCAACGTTCCTGGTGCTCTTGTAAAGTGCAGTTTAAAAGTAT
>NW_009602769.1:0-10505 GCF_000690535.1 Cariama cristata | reverse complement strand
AAAATATTATAATATCACAGCTGGACCTCTGATTTCTTGAGGAAGAGTAAGTATTGTCTAATACTTCTAACCTATTGTTACTAATATGTCTAGGCTTCAAAGCCTCATTTCTTCTCATCTTCGCTGCATTGGGAAGAGCTGGGCCAGCTGACTGTCAGTTTTGTGTTATCATCTGCACAACTAGTGCCTCTTCTGATCAGTGGGAAATGACTATTTAAGTAGTGACCTGGACACCACCAATAGCATTAATACATAGATCAACTCCTTTTTAATGATGCTCTCTTGTGGCTGAGCTGTTTGTCAGTCGCCTTGGCTGGCTACATGCTATGAACACTCACTAAAGATAATTTTGGCTCTTAGAAACTATATTGGTAACCAGGAAGGAAATCAGTCACCCTTCCTCTTATAAGAGGAACTGAAATGCTCTTCCCAGAGGCCTTTCAGAGAGGCCTTTCCCTCTGCACAACTCCCCGCAGGGTTCCTTCCACTCAGACTTGCTCACTGTACCACTGTGATTACCATACCAGCCCTGCATCGTGCTTTGCACAGCCCTGCCTCATGTCACCAGGAGGGACAAAACTGCTACTGAGGCTCCTCTTGCTTCTGAGGGGATTGCTACACCCAGGGGCATCAGTGATGTCTGCTCTGCTTAGAGAGTCTTCTCCCATTCCCTGTCCCTCATCTTCCATTATTCTCCAGCTTGTCATGTAGTCTTAAGACCTGGCCCTGGTATAGCAGTCTATCTTCTAGGTAGTTTACAGAACCACTACCTGCACAATCTGTACACCTCAGCTGGTCCCTAAATGCTGATAGATGCCTAGAAGAATTGGAAGAGGGTTTGCAAAACTGAATCTTGAAAGAGTCTGAATGTGCTAACATGCTCTCTTGAAACTCCAAATACTGCACAGAACAGAACCGTGAAATAATTTGTGTTGGAAAGCAGCAGAGAAGGTCATCTCATCCAACCCCCTGCTCAAAGCAGAGTCAACAAGACAAGGTTCAGTCAAGTTCTAAATATCCACAAGTATGCAGAGTCCACAACTTTTCAGGGTAACTTGTTCCAGTATGTGATCACTGTCATGAAAAAAAAAAATAAAAATCCTTGTATCTAACAAGAATGCTTTGTATTCTAACTTTTGTCTGTTGCCTTTCATCCTGCCACTATATATCTCTGAGAAGAGTCTGTCTCTGTCTTTTCTAGATTCTCCAATTAGGTAGCTGTAGACAGCAATAAGATACTCGCTTAGCCTTCCCTTCTTAAAGCTGAGCAAATCCAAGTCTCACTCTCTCCTTGCATGTAATGTGCTCCAGAATACTTCATATATAGTGGTTCTGATTACTGAATAAAATGTAATTCAAAGAAGCTTTGGTAGAAGACAATTTCTGAGACTATTTAAAATCAGAAGTGAAAATCACTTACTAGCATCATTTACAATTTTAAAACACAGCTCACAGCTGTCCCAGTTATGTTCTTATCAATCTCTTCTGGACAAGTATTCTCAAGTTCTTTACCTCATCTAATGTTTTCTAATTCTCCTCTCAACAAAATTTACTCTCAGGAAGCCACTGAGAGTTTCCAATCTAATTAAATGAAAATGCTGTATGATAAAATTTACCACAGATGCATCAACCACGCTCTTTAAGTAGAGCTCAGAGATTCTCAAATTTGAAAATTCTTGATCAAAACCTAGGCCACTTTAGAAACTCTTCAAATAGTATGTCCAAAACAAGGAATAATGAGGTTCTGCCCTTTAAGTATCTTCTGGATCTCAACACAGTTCATTACCATTATCAGTTAGAACAAATGTATAGCTTTAACCAACATGAAAAAAAATGAAGAGTTTGTCTACAGTTCAAAACATTTCACATGACTGAAACTATGTAAGCACTTTGCTTGGGCACTTAACTCTCTTCTTTTACTTTGCAAGGAAAGGTAATAATTTAAAGTTCATAATAACTGAAATACTACCAGATGTAAAATTCCATACCACTATAAAATTGTCCTCTTTGTAAATAGGATCTTTATGTTGTGTTCTACGCTTTTAATATTATATTTACAAAAAAAAAAGAATTTCAGTCTTGGAGATCAGAATCCCAGACCCCATGTTTAGCTGTATTATGATTACATGTGGTCTACTGAAATGCTTTTTCATATTGTATCCTGTTTCTGTAGGTCTTCTTATTTTCAATTGTATTTGATTTAGCTGTAAAATTCAAAAATTTAGACATTTACGTTTAGCTCTGCCCTGGTCTACTCTAGGAGTCTCAGAATTCTAAATACTGTTCCACTAACTTTTTTCCCCCAGATATTCCATTTTTTTGGTCACACAAAGGCACAATAAGACTGTAAACATATATACTTGAAAAGCAGCTGGAAATCTACAGCCTGCTCTCCTTTCCAATGTACATCAATTTAGAGGCAGAAGACTAACAAATGAATTTGCTTTTCAAGAGTGGAAGAAAGCCAAAACACTGCCACCATTTTATACTCTGTGGAGAAGCAAAGTTCTTATATTTGAGTGAGAATAGACAAGGATGGGGAGGCACAGTATGACTAAGAGACTACAGACATGATCCTTTGGGGTTCAGCTGCAAACAGGAGATCTAATGTTGGGTTCTTGAGGCTCCTAATTGAGACGATGAACATCATCCAAAGTCATACAGGTAGCCATTGTGGAATGACCATCTTCTCTTATATTCACCACTACTACCCACAACTGTTAAGATCTTTCCTAATTTTTCTAAGCTTTTTCTAAGTTTTCCTGATCACTCCACTGCTGAGAATGAACCAAGCTTCAGGATTTGGGGAGGGGGGGAATGAATGCTTAGGAGTCCTGCTTCTCCTTCTCCTCATTGTAAATTCCTGTAGATTGCCCATCTGACATAACTGATTATTCCCAAAAAAGCACTGAATGATTTCAGGGGTAGTGATGCACAGCCTTTACCAGTGCTTTTATTTTAAGCCTCAAAGATACACAAATTGATATTTAAAGAGCGCTTCCTGGAGAATTTATAACTTCCAAATCTCCCACATTGAGAACAGTGAGGTTTCTTGAAAGGAATGAAGAAATATAGCTATTTAAATTGTTCAACATAATTAAAATACTCCTAACTAGCTACTCCTAGGGAAGAAAAATACTACAGTTTCACAGACGAAGTATCTGTTCCTCCGTAGACAGATTCTAAATAAGGCTTAAGTGGGATATCAGTGACTGACTGAAATATGTTCATGTTTCCTTAGCTTCTCCAGAGAGGATTTCCTCTGATTCTAAATAGGAATAGTCTAGTGGCTTTCACTCAACTGTGTTTCTGAACCTAAAGGAAGCACATTCTCTTCCCTGACGTCTTCCTTTGATCTGACATTAAGAGACATGCAATTGCCTGTAAATTCTTTCATTAGCCACTATGTTATCAGATTTTCAGAGGTACTGGTTACCAGAACTCTGGCTTCAGAGGGAGGGGAGTATGTTGGAAGATTATATCTATGTACAGCCCAACATCTTCATCAATGATGTATTACACTGAAAAGCACCAAATGCATCAGTATCAAGTGTCTCGCACACGTGAAAATTGTCAGGCCCATTTTACAGAAGTGGACATGCTGAAGTGCAGCTATGCCCAGCTGCCTGAGCAAGTACATTTCTTTGCTCTGAAAAAGTCAGATTCAAAGAGCAGGGCTGATGCCAAAAGCCAAGAGGCAAAGCTGTACAGAAAGTGTAGAACTACCAGGATGCACTGGAGTTCAAAGCTGGGGAGGGATTAGTTCCATGCTGTGCATGTGAGTAACAGCAGTTGCAGTGTGACATTACAAGGAGATAAAGACAAGGATACTATTTACCAGGCACAGCACAAAAGTTTCTGGAATGAAAATTCTTTGAAAGCCCATGTAAGTTCTATGAAGTTCCTTTCACAAGGAAATTCTTTAGATATTTCCATGAATAAACTGTTCATGCCAAATGTTAGCCTGACTCTGTGTCGTGGTTTAACCCCAGCCAGCAACTAAGTACCATGCAGCCATTCGCTCACTCCTCCCCCACCCCAGTGGAATGGCCCTCTTAATTTCAATAAACTGGTCAAATTTCTGCCTCCTTGAACCTCTTGTTGCAGTAGAAATTACATAGAAACATCAAAGACATGAAGATTATCCTGGGTATATAATAGCAGATTTCTAGGAAAGCACAGACTGAAGGCATTTGATGAAAATGCTATTCTATCAGGCCCAAATTCTGTAGAGACTAACTCATTTGGCTAACATGTAAGTCAACCCATACACAATTTCAGGCTGCCACAGGCAACTATTTCTAGTACTTCCATTGGTTTGCTTAAAGTCTACCTATGCTCTCCTGCATGCCATGGTGTGGATGTTGAACAGAAGTCTACCTATAGCAATTCTTCTCTGCTTGCTGCTCACTTTTTAAAACTTCTATTCCCTTTTTGAAGACACCATCTCTGCAGCATCCTTCAAATCATATTTCTGCTTAACATTAACAATAAAGCTGATAAATCTGAACAAACACGAAACATGTTTTACTTTCTCACTGTGCGAATAACATCTTTTAAATTACAATAACTGTTCCCAAATGGTAAGCACCAGGTCCTGCCCTGTTATCTGAATTCTTCCTCCTATGCAGTGTACCTAAAAGTACCTTCTTGGTAGATGTAAAGGCTCTGAGTGGCCAGAGCCACTCCCACTCAGACTAGTTGGTAATTTAACCCAGAATTCTATTCCAGCATCACTTACAACTCCAGTGTAAAATAGGTTAATACTTACGAGTGAACGGTACCTCAGATTTATGAGAGATATCACACTACCCATGTGCACTCACAGCATGGATTCCAGGATACTCCAATCCAGTTCGTACTGCTGCTGATATCATTTAGCATGTTAATTCCAACTCCTACTAAAACGGCAGGAAGACAAGACCCTAACTTGTTACAATTCATTTCTATATTGCTGAGGCCATTTCAGCTCACTGAAATGTTCATTCAGAGAAGTTTTCATTACTCTTTGGTTAATGTGGCAGTTAATGTCCTTGAGCTCTACGTTCCTGTGTCCATTTAAAAATAGGTAAAAAACCTGGGTTGCCCTTATTTAGAATACAATCTCTGAGTCGATCATTTGAAAAATTTGCATTTGCAATTGCTCGGGTGGATAATGAAACCATTTCCTGAACGATGCTGCTTGCCTTTCAGATTCCTCTTAATGTTAGAAAGGCTATGTTAATTCTGGACCAGAGTTCTTTATTAAAATAGCACAGCAGTAAACAACAAAAATAAGAGTTTCATACTTAAGGTACTACATATTAGAAAAATGTAACGTTCTTTCAATGTTTCTTGCTGTTTTATAGTTACCTGATAAATGTTGGACTTTCACTCCCTTCTATGTCCTGAGCATTCATTACATTTACACATTTTACAGTTCTCTAGTATTTTTGGAGTACATTTTCCTGAATCAGCTGATGACATTTAATGGAATGTTTAAGACACAATATAAAACCATAAATGCTTTTGCTTATTCTGGGGAAAAAAACTGTGCACGTAGATTGGTTTTCAAATTAAAAACTATGTTGGTGTACCCAGCATTTTTGCTTCTGCTATACATATTCAAATATAACTAAATGCCTCTTATGCAATACTGCAGCATAAGTACAAATAACAAGCGTTTGTACTTTAGAAGCAAGCTATATGATTAAGGAGCTATTAATGAAGTGAAACAAAACCTCAGTGCTAGAATGTAATAGTCCATGAAATTCTTATGGGGAGAAAGGGAATCTGCAGTGAATAAATATTAACCTAAATGCTACAGAAAACATAAAGCAAACAAAAAAATGCATTTTTAAAGCCAAAATTTTGGTAAAAACTGCTGACTACTTAAGGAAAGTCTATTTGCATACTGCAGGGCTCCATCTGCTGTGGAAAATATAGGCTGCAAGAATGATTTAATATTTAATAGAAGTAGTGGCCGTTGTTAATTATAATTTGCACATTTACAAATCAGCACTGATAGCAATACAAATTATGAAATATAAGGGTGTTATGCTGGATACTGAGGAAAATAAGATGACAGACAAAGTTAATGGAGTATCCCTAACAACAGCTCTGTCAGAACACATCAGAGAACTAATCCAGTTACAAAGAGCCTGCAATGGAAAATCTATTTAAAATATTAAAATGCTGTTTGGTAAAAGCTTTTTCATAGTGCGTTTTACTTAAACAGTTGCTTATTGCTCATGGGTCATTAGCTGTACACCCAGATGCATTCTGCAAACCGCCATTTGAAAGAACAGTAGAAATTAAGTAAGAAATATATTTCTGCACCGTTTTTCCTGAAATCTAGAATCAGCTTACTGTAGATTACAGAAAGAAAAATAGTATTAGCTACTTCCAAGATAGGTGCTGTTGCTGTGACAGTAACTAGATATTTCCTCTCCTACAAAAAAGTAAGATGGTATGGAGAACTTCACTCTTTTGAAAGATGTTGCAGCCCTGGAAGGCACTCCAAGTGGATTAAGAGACCAATATGCAGAGAGAGTCATTCCAATACCACAGGCCTGGTTCTAGTTTAAGACTTAACATTACTTTGATTTCAACACCAAAGCTATAAATTGACTCTTATTTAGTAAAAGCGCAGAAATTACCACTGATTGTTTTCATTAATCTTCTGTTTCACCTCACTTTTCTCATCATCATGTAATACGGATTACAGACAGAAACCATTAAAGCACAAACACTTTAATAGCAACTTTGCTCACTGAGTCATTCATGCTGCTACTCATTTCTGTGTTTTAACATCAGGTAGGTGGTCTGTAATATAAAGCATGAGGCAACCCTAACCCCATTTAATTCAACAGATAGCTTAGTATTTACGTCACCTACTAGCTACAAGGCAAAGGTAGATACAAGGCAAAAGCCCATAATATTCCCAGTATACAGTTCATTCTAACACATATAATCCTATTGTGCTCCTGTAGTACAGATAAATCATATTCAGTCTGTGGAAAGAAACACAATAGCTGTCTCCTTAAAGTCCAACAGCTTAAGAATTATGTATCAGTCTGAAACTCTGTCCATGGCTTACCATAGACTGATCTAGCAGTGATTAGCTTACACATTCTGCTGGAAAAAGTCAAGAGTACCACATTTTGGCTGCAGCTCCTTTTGTCCATGTGTACTGGATTTTCTTTTTATTTTGCATCCACAAAAGGAAGGATGTGGAACTAGGCAAGATGTCTCTTGCTAGATACATTGATGGAAATGGTCTGGGGAACCAATAGAAGTGTTACAGGGGCACAATACTCCAGTTATGATACAACCATGAGCCTACAACAATCTTTCTGCTCCTTCTGTTGTTAGAGAATATGGTTTGTTCTCTGATCAGAAGAGCTGCATTTAGTCTCCACCTTGGTACTAACCCCACTAGCTGGATATGTAAACATAGGAAGTTAACATTTGTTATACTGGAGTGCGATTTAAGACACACTTAGTTGTATTAACTTCAGTGACACAGTGTCAGTACTCCTCCAAAAAACGTTACTCTTGACCATCAACTGAAAAGCACTATTTCAATGTTAAAAACAGTACCCTCTGGTGCAGAATCAGTATCTGCCTATTTTCACCTCATCACTTCCTTCCCTTACTCGTGGGTTTCTATAAAGAAATCATTTTCACACATCCACGCCTGCAAAAGGAGGAAAAATAGATTTTGCTATTTTTGACTCTAAGACTCTATTTATTGTGGTGCAATCAGAAAGGTGATTATAATACCATCAAAATTAATGCCCAACAATTGCATAATGTACTCATGTTGTGTTTTTTTACCAACCTATTTCCTTGTGCTTTTTGGGGTCTGTAAGGATCACCAGCTCTTTTACAAGATGTGTGATGATGGGGGAGACAAATGATCCAGAATTTTAGGCAGCCTGTTCTGCGGCAAGCTGCCAAGACCTCATTTGACCACTGATGTCCTAGTCTATAGTAGTTGAGGGCAATCTCAGCTTTTTGTTAGGCAATAATTCTACTTCACAAAGAAAACATGTTGCAAGACACAACACTGATTGCTGCAAGTTTCTCTCTTTTGCAAAACACAAAAATCTCTGATTAGCAGAAGAACTAAGAAATAAAAAGTAAAAATAAAATGGTTCAAGTAGAGAATGCAATTGTGTTTTATGAAAACCAGACCAAAATAACATCACTTTCAGATATTTTTACATTCCTTTTGTGTTATGCCAGCAGTATAAAGGGCACATAAAGACTATCTTAATACATGGCTGAAAATGTCCTTGTCATCAGAGGCTCCTCAGACCACTACAAAACCTAGATCGCCTGATCTCAGCGCATGAGTACTATGCAGAACAGGCCAAAGAAGAAACACAGCAAGAACATGAAATATCTCTTCGGCATGGTTAGTGGAGCAGTTCTTCAGCAGCTGTTACTCAATTTGGCACTGTTATCTCTATTTATACTAGAGACTGTTTTTCCTTCAGCAATCTCTAGGGTCAAGGCATCAGAAAAGTGCAGAAAAATCACCGATGTACCCATTGTTTTTCCATTGTGTCAAGTGTTGATCTAGTAAGCATATGAAATTCCATCCTAAATCGTATAGAGAGACCATTAATGGTTTACTAAACCATCATTACTTCATATACACTGAGGAACAAAGCAGTCTACAATATTCTGTGTGGCGTGGAGAAATAAGAAAATTAAACTTCCTACAGGTAACAAGTACTAGGACATTCTCTCTGTGTTCATC
This sequence comes from Cariama cristata, assembly GCF_000690535.1. NCBI lineage: Eukaryota > Metazoa > Chordata > Aves > Cariamiformes > Cariamidae > Cariama > Cariama cristata. The sequence goes on along the minus strand of NW_009602769.1, from coordinate 1,756 downwards.
CTGGCCTGCCGAGCCTGTGTCATTTTAACATCTACATACTCATTTATTATGCCATTGGTCAGATCAGACAGCCACACAAGTTGCGATTTCCAGAGACCAAATGACATATAACTCCCATTTACTCCTCAGAAATCTCTTTTGTAGTAATCACTTTCATTCTGGGTCAAATATACACTTTGCAAAACACATCTAACAAATTTATGGCTGTTCCTCCAAAATCAGCAAAGTATTTTCACACAATAGTTCATAATGAGTATAAAGAACCTGCTCTATTTACCAGGCATTGTAATTTCTTGCTCAGAAAACACGAAAATAGAAACACATGTAGTAAATTTCCTTCCCTACTTGGTCTCTTGATAGCAGCACAAAAGGAATAAATGATTGCATGGATGGTGAAGATGTTTCCTTTTGCATAATTATACTGTACTTGGCCAGGATCTTGAAAGGTTCTGTGATACAGACACCACTATTCCCTAGTCCTGTAGGTCAGACTTTTGTGAAAGGTACGTAAAATCCTAGTTCCAGTGAGTACCTTTTGTTGTGAAGAGTAAACCAAGTCGCCAGAATGGCACTTTCTGAAGATCAACAGTGTTCTGTAGGATGACAGGCACTCAGCTCTGTGGAAATTCATAGCAATGTGGCATCCCACTAAAATCATAATTTATATAGTCCTTGCAACTAATTATATTGGGGATCCCTGAAAATCACGGAATGTCTCATAGCTGGGAAAGTGCAAGGCATGGCCAATGATAAGAAGCTAATGCAGAATTTGGGCTTGAACAGTGGCAGAAACTGGACTTGAATGTTGGATTTGAATGCTTCCTGCAGGCCATAGTGCAGTTATGATGAGCCTACCTAAGTTAGGATGAGGTTTAGTCAGTAGCCACTTCAGATTAGGTATGAATGGTGTTCTAAAGGTAAAAAACTTCACGACCCCTCTCAGTGCCAAGCCACCTGGACCTGTGATAACTGTACTTCAATAGTCTCTTGGGTAGCACATATTTTCTCTGGACTTCTTGCTTTGAAGTTTACCAATATAATGGTTTTGATCTTTGCAAAATAAACCAACATGAAATTTCAAGCTATGATACAATATACTTTAAGATACCAAGGAAAAACAAAGTTGCATTAATTATGTTCATAGGTTGTTTTAAACTTGCAATATGTGCAGGTAAGACTGACCTGGGCTCTTTATTTAACAAGGAGTGAGACACAAGGGACAGAAGAGAGTCTTCCATTCAGGACATACAAAGTTAAACCCAGACCTTTTAGGGTGTCCTATATTATGCAAGATTACAAACTCCTCAGACCAAATGACATGTCATCCACTGCACCCTACATCCCAAATGTCCTTGCTCTAAGAATATTTTAAAATATTCTCATTTATTTAAACATAAAATTCTGAATAACAGGGAAATGCTCAAAAAAAAGCAGTAAGCCATCATGTAAGAGCTCAGTAATGCCACGTAACTCATCAAATAATCTGCGGATTGTCTCTCAGGAAAGTGAGATGAAAGCCATTAACGTTTTACACATGTGGTGGGCTGACCCTGGCTGGATGCCAGGTGCCCACCAAAGCCACTCATCAGCCGCCCTCTTCAGCTGGACAGAGGAAAGAAAATATAATGAAAGGCTTCTGGGTCAAGATAAGGACGGGGGAGATCACTCACTAATCACCATCACGGGCAAAACAGACTTGACGTGGGCAAATTAGTTTAATTTATTATCAATAAAATCAGAGTAGGATAATGAGAAA
>NW_009602768.1:10194-46698 GCF_000690535.1 Cariama cristata | reverse complement strand
TGCCAGAAGCTCCCTGCTCATCCATGCACGTCTCCTGCTCCCTTCGCTTGATTTCTTACTCACAGGTATGCACTGATCTTGGGCTTGGATTGGCGCAGAGATTACTGCTCTGCTTCCTCCATCCTCCTCAAACCGGTGTTGATTCCCACCTCCTGCCTTCCAAGCAACGTTTCCCAAGTGACCATGGCTTTTATCGAAAGAGCATTACTTTTTCCATCCTGCTCTGTCAAATACTGAAATCTGTGGGCTGCTGGATCCCATGGGGAGAGCAGGAGGGGCAGTCAGGGCTCCTGCCAGTCATCATAAATGGTAGGGTGAACGGTTATAGTTCATCCACCCAGCCACCCACGAAAGACTCTCCGTACTTCGAGGCTCAATTCAGTCTCAGTTATGCCACAGCATTGCAAAAGGTCAAATTGGAATGAAGCTTTTAATTAAAACAGAAAAAGCATTAAAGAGACAGAGAAATGAAGCACTGGGCTTCAACCAACAACGAGGTCACACATATCTAATGAGCTGATCAGAGATGACACGCTGGCTTTCACAGCAGAAGTCTCTGCACACTCTGGCAGCGCACCGACAGATAATCCCTCCTGCACAGGGGTTCAAACTCTGTATGAATAAACCCAGCACAGTGACAAAGGCTAAAAGCAGGGGACGTTGCCACATAGCCACATTTCCCGTCATCCAAGAACCCAACAAAGCATTCAAGATGATGAACTTTCCAGTGCTTTTTCCTCAGTTTCCCTCCATTTCAATGGACCCATCATTCAAGTTTATCGAACCTCTCCATAGATCTGGTAGCACCTCTCGAAGTTCACCTGAATGTGTAAAGTGCTGGCATCAACGATGAGCGCAGCAATGCCATGAGAACGGGCCTTCATGCAGGAGAGACGCAGAAGAAGGGAGAGAGTAAGAGAAATTTGAGGTCAAACCAGGTCTGAGCAGAGTCCTGAACATCAAAACTCTCAGAGACCCTAAGGATGTGGAAAAGCAAATGGCTCATGGCCTGCTCTGATCATACCTGCCGGAGCCCTGAAGGTCCCTACTTCGTCACTGCTTGGACAGAACAGGGCAGATGGAGAATTACAGAAGCAAATCCCAGCGAGGAAGGACAAACAGAAATTTTACCTAACATCTGGATGAAGTTCTGAATGCCTTCCTCACCCTCCTCCTAAACTCACCCAGACATCTCGACCGAGGCAAAAGTCCTTCTCTTGCTCCTAAAGCCTTCTCCTGCTGGTAAGAACAACCCAAAAGCATGCAAGGGGAGGGGAACGGGACACGGTGCATCAAAGAGCATGAGAAGCTCTGAGTTGTCCTCTTGGCTCCACTGTGCACCTCTTTGAGAGCAAGAGCCAAATTATTGCATCTCTTTGTGTCCCTTAGGATGTTAAGTTAGACCCAGACGAGGTTTACAATGTTGACTGATGACCTGAAGTGGAAGCTGTATAGGAGGTGGCATAGAAAAACCTCACCACTAGCAAGATCAAGTGAGTTAAGAAAAAGAAGCTCACCGCTGCTGCTCCATAATCCCTCTTTTCCCGAATGTACAGGTACATGAAAGATCAAGTTGTCCTGCTCTTATACCGAGTCCCTCTTTACTGTATGAGTCCTAATGAATTCAGGCAGCAGGAGCAGCAGACTCCAGCCCTTGCAAGGTTGGAGTCAATCAGTCAAGTGCACCGTCCTGTGATTTTTCTAGAACCATTTCAACTCACGATGCAAAAGTGAAGGAGGGAAGAGGTAAGTACCCTGCCAAAACACAACAACATCTTTCAAACAAAGTAACTGCACTAAAATGTGCTGGTTTATTTTCACTCTGGGCTCCCAAAGTATTTCCCTTCTCTGAGTGATAACAGGCATAAAAATTAAATATAAATTCTCCAACAAAAAGCGAAACGCACTGAAGGGTAATAAATTACAGGGGTTGGATGGCATTCAGAGGAAGTTGGGGGAAGGAATAAAGGATGAAATAGTGTAGATACCGGCTAAGATACACCACAGACCCTTAGAAAGCCAAGACATCCTCAGGGCAGGGGACTCAACACAAATGGGCTGAATGTCGATAAAGCAGCAAAGCAAACTTGCCCATTGAAGTGATGGGGTTGGTATGTGGTGAATGTCACCCCAGCACCACGCTCGCAACCCCACCTCATGCAGGCACAAAGACCGCGATGAAAACATCTTCTCACTTCCCCAAAGCCACAATTCTGGACCAGTTGCTCACTGCTGAGGTCAGAAGACCTGCAAACAGAAAGCCTGTTCTGGGGATTTCTAACATATTTCATACAAAACAGGAGACGTGCCCTTCTTGCTCACCCAAAGGACCCGTAGGGACGCACCCATGGCACTGGTGCTGCTCCTCTTTCTCCCCAGGGCCACGGGCCAAAGGAGAGGCGTTGCATTGGCACCGGCGGTGGGATTGACTGGGGACTCCAGAAAAAGTAAAGAGGGACCATCCCGGTGCTGTAGGGGGGATATACACATTTCTGAACAGCATCTATCACAGATTGGGTGCCCTCTCATCTGATGACCTCAGATTCTTACATCAGCATTTCCAGTAACCTGAAACACTCCCCGGAGCATCACACAGAAGCACAATATTCTGGAAACACTATACATCAGCACCAATTTTCTTCTAATAAACAAGATCACCTTTAATTTTGCAGGCACCTCCTACTTCATTAAACTTAAAGATCTTGCTCTCCAGGGGTTTCCTCCTCAACTGGGGCAGGAAATGAGAAGACAGAAAATGCAATTTAATTGGGGATGAGGCTTCACCTTTACACTGCCTATCATAATTATGTGTCATTTAAAAACAAGCATGGAGCAGGTGTGAAATGGCACCAGCTCCGGATGCACATAAAAAAGGTTGACACCAGCTGCATGTCTCAGCAAGAATCAGATGGCGCAACTTGAAAACTCCTTTTCTCTTCCATTTCTTTCTTCCTCTGTTCCCTCAGACTTCTCAGAAAAATTTCCTTTTCAAATGGGAGAGAAGACATGGCATCTTTGCAAAGCCAAGTGGTTTGAAAGGAAGAGAAGGTGATTCCAGCATCATGTGCTGGGGCAACCGCCCCTGCAAAATGTGGGGCAGGGCTGGTGTTGGCATAGAAGATGGGCGAGTGGAGGTCCATCAGCGCAGGCACGAGCCTTTGTGTGACACAGAGATGGCAGCACTCAATCCGCTGCTCTTGCTTCTTCCTCTCTGGGTATCACATTGCCTCCCCTTGCCATCCTGGATAAGATGTCCAGCCGGGTTTGATGCTTAGAGCGAGACCAGAGTGCATCACCACAGAAATGACCTCAAAATGTTGAAGTTTGTCCTGGGAGCTGAGTCGGGTGGGAGAGGGTTTCTGCTTTCCCTCAGGTCACCCAGGCCCTTTCGCCATGCCTCAGCACCAGGAGGAACAAAGTGATGGAACACTTTTGTCAAGTTAATACTAAGGGTTTCAGTTGACCTCCTACAGAGAGCAGAACCAAGGAAGAGCAAGGAGAGCTCTGTGGATGGGTTACGTTGCTCGTTATAAGGGAAAGAAGACCTGGAGTTCATCTTTTGAGCTGCTAGGGAGTCTCCATGGGATTTAGGGCAGCTCAGTTGGCTCAAGCCTTCACAAAACAGCTTCTACCACTGAGGCTTTTCCATCTGAGGAAGCCGAAAATCAGACTCATCACATGCATCCCTCCATGCTAAGATCTTCTCCGGCATGGGCTTTCCATGCGAGCTTGGACCTGCTTGTGTCCCAGTCTCTCTTCTGTACGGCGGTGGTTTGGGCACTTGTCTGCCCTCCAGCATCCTTCCAAATCGTGGGGTGAGAGTGCCATCCGAGCGCTAGGAGAGACCGGCAGGGAACATGGAGAAACCAAACCATTTGACTTCAAAACAAACACAGAGCGGCTCAGCTCGGAGGGTCCTGCTTTGTCTGCTTGGTTGGTCTGACGGGATTGTATGCTCCTCATGGAGAGGAGATGCCTGAAACATGAGTCAGAGCAGAGAGCTCTACCCTTTGTGCCTTTCTGGATATTATCAGTAACACCCTGGATTTAAATAGCGCCTATTTTTCTAACAAGTGCCTTTTCTATACTTCCAAGTATGGGAGGAACTCCGTTTAACTGATGCACTTTAATTAGCTGCCTGTCGTTGTCAAAGCCTCTTATATTGTGATGCAAATTCACAGCCTTTCATTTTAAGCAATACACCAGTTTGGCTTTAGTCTTCCAGTGATCCTTCAACGTCATATTTTCTCCCCAGTGAATCAATATTCAGATCCTCTAATTGGAACTCATCCGCTCATCCAACCTCGGCTGAGGTTTGTTTAGCAGCTGAGCGTATCAGACACTTTTACCGACCGAACCAGCGGAGCTGAACCTCGCACAGTGGGTTTTCGGTAGAGATGCTGCCTGCGGTGGGTGCTGGGGGCTGGCTCTGCTCCCTCCCCTCTCCCACACAGTCCCGCTCCACGAACCACATGGCTCCCGACCCACAGGTCGCTGGGAGCAAGACGTGCCTTGCCCGAGGCAGGCAGCCCAGAGTGTTTTCTGTAACGGAGATATGAAACCCTAAACCGTGTGTCCCAGCCCAGGACGGGATCAGGGACAGGTCAGTTTGCCTGTTCCACTTCAAGAGGTAAAGATACAGCTCCCCATCATTTCTAATTTTAAATCACGACGTCTCCATCTTCTGCCTGTAAATTTTCTCCTGCTGTCAAAAGGTCACCAGGCCAGTTGGAAAGCTATTTTTCACAACCTCGCTAATCTGGAGGCACCTTGCTGCCTCCTCCCACCAGGAAAATGCTGACGACACAAGTACTCGGTGGTCAGCAGGACAGCAGGTTGGGTCCGGCGCCGCAGACAGGACTGGCCTTTAAGGAACCAGCCAGAAATTCAAGAGATCCAGGAGCGGTTCCTGGCTCTCCCCCAGGCTCCCTTCATGACCTTGGGCTTCAGTTCTGTGCCTCAACATCACCTCTGCGAACTGAGGCCAGTAACGCTTCCCACAATTGGTCACGCAGATAATTTATGTTTAGGAAATAAACTATTACGATGGGCACAAGGGTCCTGTTAAATAAAACTAGACCTTCTTTCCTTGCGTCACCACTGGCTTTAGGGGAATGAAACCCAGAATAACCGTAACCCGCTATGTCCAGGCCTGGGCTTTTTACTAGATTTATGCATTTTCTGAATAATCTCCCAAAGTTCGGGCCGAGTGAATTAAATTGACTGTTTGTGTTGAAGTTTAAGAGGGGGGCTATGAAGCGGCTCGGAGGGACACTGACCTGTGTCTCGGCACAGCCCGTTTCAGTTTCAGGAGGACAGATCACGCCCTGATGAGCTCAGCATCTGTGGGCATCGATACAAAAAGCTCAGCAAGGCATCAGTCCCATGCTCAGCTGCAGGATTGTATCCCACCACCTGCTGCCAGGTTTCGGCAATAATAATTTCTAAGGAATAGCAGCTGCCCAGTGCTCTCCCCAAAACGACTGAGACTCCCCCAGGCAGAAGGGCCGGGCCCACAGGGTTTCTACTTGGAGCAAGGGGGGTTCACCAGGGACTGCTCAAGCATCATCTCTCCCTCCCCCAGGATTTTACCAGGCTCTGAACCAAATTGTTTGATGAAGAGTCCTCACATCGGTGTGTCGCATCTATACGCCTGGACTGATAACGACATCCAGCATGGCATTCCCAAGCCCTGGTGTGTTCTGCACCATTGCTGGGGTAGGCAGTTACTCCAGGGCAGAGGGAGGCCAAGCACCCGGACAAAGGTGCCCAAAGCCACAGGGCCCGGGGATGCTCCACAGCAGGAGGTAGAGCAGGAGGGGGTTAACTCCTCACTCAGCTTTTGCTGTCGTCTGGACTGATGAAATCCACCGCTGGTGAATGGACATCCATGGACCATCATTCATTTTGAGACTCAATTAGGGACTGCAGACTGCCCCTCAGTCTGCGGCACGAGCACAGGCATCCCCTCAGAGCTCAAACCGCTTCGCTCTTCATCGCTTGTCCCGCACTGACGTTGCCTGGGGCAGTGGCTGGAGGGAGCAGAGACCCCCGCCAGCCCACGGACATCCCCGCAGCATCCCAGCTCAGCTGCCCTCGGAACAACCCCCAGGAAGTTGGGCAACCCCAAGCTGGAAACAGAATGAAGAACACCTCAACATCCCCTGCCGGCAACAGTTCCTCCCGTCTACAAAACACAGAGAGGGGCTCAGCTACCACGGCAAGAGGTGTCTGCTGAAGCACAGCGCACCAGGAACCCCCCGGAGACGGGAGGGAATGGAAAGGGAAGGGAAACCCTAAGCCACCTGCCAAAACTTCAGCAGTGGAGATAACTGGTTTATACACATTTATCGCCGCACTCAATTACCAGCTCAGTTCAGTGTTTGATTTTACGCAACTCTGGTCCAGCGGATCTGCTGTTGTTCTGCTTGATTCTGCCTCTCGCTCATTTATGTATATATCATCCAGTCCCTAAATCATTTTTAATAGCTTCTTTGCTCACGTGCCCTCCTGTCTAATTCCAGCACCGCCAGCACAAGGCAGGTTACAAATGCAAAACAGCTGACATTTCTCTTTTGAGTAATTTGCAGTGGATTTCTTGCCTGTTTGATATAGTCATTTTGTTCTCTGCGCTGATGTGACATTACTTATTGTTAAATACTCTTATCTGTTACATACAGTTCTATTTAGATAAAGGTCAGTGCGTGAACCCCTGACAGTACTTGTTGCTGCCATGCTCTAAAGCCAATTTGTCATTCCCTTCCTTCAATACCCTCATCTTAATGGAAAAAAGGGACTGCAACTAATTCATGCACAGTAGAGAGCCATTAAAAAATGCAAAATATCTCAGCCGTTCAGATTGACACTCGGATAGGAAATTATTAGCTTGGGTAGCACCAGTTGCCCAGGGAGGTCAGGTAATACTGCCCATGAAAACCCAGCAGCAGCCTCTTGTTAAGGAACTGTATGGCTGCCCCCCAAAATACCTGTTATTTCTACTTTAATTGAAAATCAGCTAAGCCTTGCATAGCATGCAATGCCTTCTCCCAGCCCGGTCTGCAGTGGGATAACGGCGTAAGCCCACGTCACGCTCTCTTGGTAGAGCACAAGAAGGGCAAGCTCGAGCCATCGTCACCAAATTTGCCAAAATGGAAGCACGTGGTCGTGCTGATCCATCTTCCCTGGGACCCAACGAGCAGCTGGACTCACACCAAGTAAAACCTTCACCTGCATCTGCTCAGTCTCACTTTTTATCTCTCTGACCAAGTAAGTACCCCTCTGCCACCCCTGTGTGTGGCTCTGGCGATGGCACCCACGATGTGGGGATGGGGATACAGCAGCACCCTGGCTGGGACTCGCTCCCAGCACCCCCATCCCCCACCTGCCTTGGGACACCTCAACAGGCCGAAACAGCATCTTTGGAGCATATGAGGAGTACGGGCGTTGCAGGCTTGCTAGCCATCGGGAAGCAGCCTGTGACCTTGAGCAGCTCTCCCCAGGGACAATCTTCCAGGGAGACACGTCAGGGAGGCACAAACAACAGAGCTCAGGACATTTCGTCTGCAGCAGCGGAGGGCAGGGAGCCGTCACAGTCCCTGGGTCATCTTACACCAGCAGCCACCGAGACGAGGAGCTGGGCTGGCAGCCCCCAGTGCCTTGTAAAACCTATTTTATTGCTCAGTTGAAGCTCGTGCTTTTTTATGCCTCCATCCAGCTTCAGCACGTACTTAACTCCGAGCACACAAATAGCCTTAATTACATCAAGGGAGCCGTTCAGATGCTTAAGTTGAAGTCCACGTCTGAGTGAGGACTTCAGTGCAGAAAGAAGGAGCAAAGAGGATGGTGAGGAGCTGAGCCCACAGCCCCACCAAGCCGGTGACGAGGACCAGGGTGGAGACACTCGGATGGGGCAGGGGGCTCCGAAAGCAGGACTAGGTAAATGCAAGGGCTCAGCTGGCTGCAAAGGTGGATTCTGCTGCACGCATAGAGAAGGACGCAAAGGTAGATTTGGCACGACTGAAACTACTGCACAATAAAACACATGCTCGTTTCAGCACTTGCCAAATGGAAGAACATTTGATCATTTATTCAAAGTGACATTTAATTTTGCATTGTGCTAAATCATTTTGTACTTTTAAATAAAATAGAATGAACTCCTAAACTCATTCCCCTCTCAAGAAAATACAAAGAAATACAGCATTTTGCTGAATGTAATCAAGCGTGGGGATTTTTCCTCCATTTCTTCATACACAAACACAATAAAAGATAGAACAGAAAAATCATAGTGGGCCCCCTCAGTTCTAGGCTCAAGGAGAAAAGCGCGGCTCACACGGTGCTGACCCTGCCCCAGCCCAAGGGTACCAGGCTTCTTGTGCAACTGGCACCTACACTCGCAACCCTGGATGAGCACACGTCCCGCGGTTCCTGCTCCGTGCGGACCTACGGATACCCCGAGATGTCCTACCACCAGCTACGCCAAGGGAGACGCACGCAGAGCAGAAGCCGCTGCCTTGAACGGTTTCAGTCTATACCAGGCCCTTGGGTCCCTACCTTGCAACCACGGACCAGTCTGCACACAAAGGCTCCCCTACCCTTACGTCGCTGCATCTCACAGAGATGCCTTCCTCCTCCTTTCTCGAAGACTCTCATTCAGCACAATCATCAATAAACTCCCAGGCAAATGGATATTCACGTCTCAGGTCCTCAGCTTAGCTACACCGGTACAAGTGGGAAGAAACTGCACTGCCGCCCTCCCCTTTTCTAAATCAGGACACGGAGAAGGGCGAGAGCTGGCTTCACACGTTTAGAAAGGTATGAGAAAACTCAGGTCCTCTCCGGCTTTGGGGACAGGGTGTCCTGCAGCTAAAAATACAGAGACAAGCCAAAAAGTCAAGGCTAGCAAGAGGCACTGGTAGGGTGACCGAAGACAAAAACAGAGCCTGTTTGTTTATGTAGCCAGTGACTCTCCAACAAGAGAGACTGAAACCTCCGCACACTTGCTGTCTGTGTGACGGACAGGCTCCTGCCAGCTGTAGGAGTCCAGTTTCCCACGCAGACACAGGGGTTCCCTCTCCCCTTCCCTTGTTGCAGGCTCACACCTTTCTTTCACTTATTTTTAGCTGCTACACAAAGCAGGGTAACCTGCAGGAACAGTGGGAAATGGCAAGGGATGGAAATCGCTGCTCCGGTAAAGGCTCTCTCCCTCGCCACCACAATATGGAGCTTAGGACCCAAGTTTCATCAGGGTCCATGCTCAAACCTGTCCAGAGTTTGTGGGATCCAAGATGAAAATCTCTCCCAGAGGCTCTATCAGCAGCTTGAGTTGGGTGGGAGATGTCCTCTGCCTGGTGCAGGGACTGGGCTGCTCTGCGCTGCCCAAAGCACTCCCACCGCACCTTCCTCCGGGATCCTGCCCTGCACCAGACCTGGGCTTCCGCTGCAGATGGGTTTTGGTTCTTCCTCAACCCAAAGGGCCAGAGCTCCAGGGAAAAGGTCCATTGCCAAAAGCAGCAGGATACAACTTCAAGGTGGTATGGCTGGCAGGCAGCAACCCCAAGGGACAGGGATGGTCCTTGAGCCCACCCTGAACTAGCCGTGTCCCAGGTAGCTCAACCAGCCTGCTGATGGCCATGGTTGATAAGACGCAAGCATCAGCCACATGGGAATGAAGTGTCCCCCAAGATCTGGGTAAGGGGAACAGCCAGGCCATTTGGATATTAGCCTTGTCCTGAGCAGGTGCCTTCCCTGCCACGAGAATTTTGTCTTTGTCAAGTCTTTCCCCACAAAAGGGCAGGAAGATGCAAATACGCCTGAAGGGATATTTTGCTGCATGTGGGACAGCATGTCTCACCAACTGACTTCTCTGCAGCAGCTGCTGCACATACAACACTGTATACCAGTGCATCCCAGTGCGTATCAGGGGTACCAGGGCTCATCTTACTTGAGGTTTAACTGGGATGGAAGTTGTGGTCTGTAAAGCTTTCTTCTTCTGTTCTTCCCAAAGATCTCCAAGCTGGAGTAAAAATGTTGCAAAAGGCCATGATAAGATTAAGGTTTTCTCAGCCTGATTTTGCTCCCGTCTTGCTCTTAGAGGAGTCTGGGTAACCACAAGGAAAGCCCAAGAACAGAATTACAGATGAGACCCTGGGGAGAACTGCTTGGCAGAGTCCTTTTCGCCAGTAACACCTGTGAAGTTTCATTTACCAAGGTTAAATGGTGCTGTGCCAGAGCCCAGCGGGTATCGGGAAGCAGTGGCTGGGGGGCTGCAGGGAAGACAAGGCATCCTGCTCACTGTCAGCATCATTTAGAACAGCAAATCTTGAGCTAAGTGGACTCAAGAAGCTTTCAGAAGTCTGGCTACGAGCAGCAAAAGGTCCTGCTGAATTAGCTGTATGGAGCAATGCATCAACAGCCAAGGGATGGACAGGGTATGATCTATTACACCCATGACAGACACTTAAGATTTAACAATAGCCAGGCATAAGTGATGCAAAGGAGAGGTGACCTTCTGATGGTGACTGAACCTTCGGTCCCATTTCTGTAATGAGACACATATCCTTCCCACAAGTTTTGAGGCCAGCAGGAGAGAAACCAGCGAAGCATCTCTATGGTCTAAGACGACACCAGGTCAACACTTCCTCTTGAGCCACCTCTGTTGGAAACCCAGGCACAGCCCACACTTTGTACCTCCGCAGTGAAGCGTCCTCTGCAGAACACTGCGGGTGTTACAGGATGCAAGGAGGCAGGTCCTGCTGGGGCGATGCTCAGTCGGGATGCAAGGTGTGCAAGAATGGGGATGCAAGAGAGCTCTGGCCCCAGAGGTCACAGCTCCTGTTGGTGCCAGCATGACAGCTCCCAGGGCTGGGACCCCTCCCTGCCTGGACCAAGAGGCATGGCACAACACGATCCCATCACCTGTGAGCTCAGGCATCAGCCCTTCTGACAGGGAGAGCATCCAGTTATGGCTGGATCCTCCATTTCTAGCAAACCCACCTGTGTGTCACCTCCTACCCAAATCCTGATGGACTTATTAACCCAGAGACTGCCAGGCCTCCCTTCTCCTCCTGTCCCACCTGAGCCATGTGTCTGCCATCACATCCATGTCCCACCTGCTCAGGCTGGGAAGTCAAACACCCCCCACCAGTTCAGCTCAGGGGAGGACTGGCAGGATACAATGATCCGGATCAGAATCTAATTCGGGTTCCAGAGTTAACACTTGCCAAAGTGCAACGAGTGCTTCTGTGACAAATATTTGATGTCTCATCCAAAAGGTATTACTAACTGCGATGCCTTGGAGGGCTTCCCGGGGAACCGCAGGGCTGAGATGCAGCAAGCTCAGGGCTGTGCAGCCTCCAGCCCGTGGGGCTTTGCAACTACTCCATCAGAGCAAGTGGTCCAGAGGTCCACAACATAACTGCAGGTAGAGAAACAAACCCCAATGAATACCCATATCCAAGTATTTAAGTAAAGAAACAAGACGGGAAGTTTGCTTTCTTGGTTGCAAGTTAAAATGGTTGCAGCCATCAGAGTTCAGCTCCACTCAGCTGGCGTAAATGAGCCAAATGCTGACACCAAGGCTCTGAAACCAGCTATATGCCAGGCTAAGCTTTCCACACAGGGCTCTTCAATTCCATTTGTCTTACTTCATTAACCTCAATGGATTTACACCTGAGACCAGCACTGAAAAAAAAAAATCAATTATCTATCTATTTAACCTCAGGGCCCTGATATTATTCCCTTTGTCCCATATTTGGCTCCCCTCTGATATCTAAATTCTCCCAGGCCTGCCAGAAATTTGAGCACGGTCTCCGTGCTCTAAGACAAACTTCCTTCTGCGTTCCCCAAGGTAAGAAAAGGATAAAGCCACAGCTGCTTTTGCGAGAGTGACTTCAGCAATAAGCTACTGCTGCAAAAATATTAATAGAAAACTCCAGACTCCTAAGCACAGCTGTTCCTTCTGCAACTTGCACTCGATCGCATGGATTAAAATCTGTGTCTTGCCGTAAGAAACCATCTCCTTCTGATAGGAATGCTGCTGGAGCTCTCGTAAAAGCAGGCACAGCATCAGAGCTGAAGGGCAGATCAATAGACCAGGGCATCACTCAGCTGAGGTCCGACAGGCTGCCTGGCACCCCGACAGCACGGCGGGGGGCAGTTTGCTGCCCGCTGCAGTGGTTACATGCTTTTATCTCTCTGCCGATGGCAAACCCACCTCGTGGGAGAAGCCGACCTGAGAAGTTGTGTGAAACAGGCTCTCATCAGAAGGGGGCTGTCCATTTCAGGCTTTGGTGCCTGGAAAGATCTCCCACGGGGGATAAATAACTTTTTGTGCTACTTCAGTCTGAGAGCAGACCGGATCATCAAGTAGAGTTGACATGAATATGAAGCAAAGGCAGCCCTGCTGCTTTACCACCAGTGGGCTGCAGAGACAAAAATCCGCTAAACCCCAGCTCCGTGGCCACCTGGATACTTGGTCATGATGTACAGACCACAGTCCCTCAAAGCTTCGGTCAGTTGGGAGGGTCCTTTCTCACCCTCGTCTTACACAGACACCTCTTGAGAACCTACTTACCAAAGAATCAGCATTTCTAATGCAGCCACACGAGACCCAGCTCGGCCACGCAGACCGCCGAGGGATGCCCACACCAGCCGGGGCTCGCACAGCTCCAGCCGGAGAGGCAGATATTAATTCTGTACTAAATTGGGTGGCTTGTTGTACACAAGCAATTTCTTTTTTTTAATGAAATGGGTGTATCACTATGATTAGGCATAGTCGTTACAGTCAGCCTTTAATTAGATTTGTGTAATTAGAAATTCAGTGAGTTATTTTACACAGTGGAAAAAAATATTGCTTGGATGGGGTTATATAAGATGTCAACATTTCTCTGTAGCTCCCAGAGCTGCCTGATAATCTGAAATAAACATCATCTTCGATTGAGACCTTCACAAGGTGTGCATAATGCTTAACTTCTGGCAGATTCTGCATGGCTAAGAGGTAGAAATCAGGCAAGAGCAAGTAGAAAAATACCATGACCAGTTCCTACTGGTATTTTCTTCTCCTGCTAAGGTATTCACCTGCCCAACCAGGGTAACCGGGAGGTGGACGCTACAGCCGCTGGTGCTGCACTGGAGGCACCAGCCCCAAACACCCAGCTGGGCTCACTGCCATGGACGGGGCCAGGGGAAGAGAATGTCCCCAGGCCATCGCTGGGCACAGAAACGGGACATTGGTATACCAAACGCAGAGGAAGTCACCTGAAGAAAGCTTAATACATCAGAAGGCTTTTGCAAAAGACCAGACAGGCAGATGGGGGGGGCAGACCCACACGACTCAGATCCAGCTCCATTGCTGCACCAGCTGGGAAGCATCAATGGGAAGTATCAAGCAAGTTGGTTCCCTGGTTTTGGCTTGTTTACCCTAGTAAATGAAAACTGAGAGGCGATACAGCTTTTTCCACAGGGGAAAGCGTCAGGTCAGATGCAAAATCATCTGAGCTAAAGGAGAGATGGCCAGATGATTAAATGACCACAAACACTCAGGCAATAAAGCCCTCAGCTACCAGCACAGAGGGGCTGCGCTGGCTCCCCATCTCTTTTCCTTACAAGCAGCTTTGTCCTGGGAGAACAGAAACCCAGCTGTTTATGTTTGGGGCAATTCATGAGAGGTTATGAGACAGAAAAACCAGACTCCTCAAGTTGGGTGCTCCCTTGCAGTCCTTCAAGCCAGAGTTCAGCACGCACCAAGCGCAAGGGGCTGATCCAGCCATGCTTGCTTTGGTTAGTTGCTTTAGTCTTCCAAGAGAATTCCTAGCTCCTCCTGACTGTCATGATGAACATCCAGCTGGAAGAACAACCTTCTGGAGTTTGTCAGCACACTTGTCCCAACCATGGGATGCAACAGGCATGAGGCTGCCATACAAGAAGAAATGCTTTCACTTATTTCTTTAGCTTTGACTTAAGGAGAGCAATGTTCCGGTGTCCTGGAATGGATCAAACTTGAAACAAGCAGCCCCTGCCATTGCTACTGATATACAAGCAAGTTAGCCCTGCCAGCCAGACGTTTCAAATAGATGGAAAAAAGAACGTGGTTTTAGGGGGGGTTTTTGTGTGTTTTTTTTTTTTTTTTTTTTCCTGTCTTATGGCATTAGTGATCAGAAAATAAAAAAATTTTCTCCAAGGTCATTTGCACATAAGTGCTTTCATCCTTCCAAGATGGAAGAAAGAGGATGTTTTTTCCAACAAATGTAGTATTTGCTTAGGGTCCAGTTACAGCACGAACAGTTATATTTATATATAGCTATTTCTTGGAGTCCATGTGTATGTGTGCACACGAGACAGGGTTCCCTCATGGCCTCCTGTCAGAAACATCTCATTACACTTCATCTCAGCACTGCCTTTTCAGAAACAACTACTTCTTTAGAGCAATATTCTCCTCTCTTTCTCTCGTGGATCCTCAGGTATCATAGGCTTTGTAGGAGATGAGTTCATTAATTCCAAGATGCTTCCCCACACCCCCCAAAGAAACTGTTAACGTAAAACCACTATAATATAAAAAGTTTATCTGGTCATTTTTCTTTGGACATACCTGAATACACAGCTTCTCCCTAAATCCACTCTTTCTTGAAAGAATATTTTTAAATTTGAAAAAAGACTTCATCTAGCCTTGTACTGACAGCAAAGCTGCATAACTCAAGTACATTTTGCCTCCATGTCTTCTCCTACAGAGAGGCAGATGGAGTGCCCTTGCAGGAAAAAAAAGCTGGGTGATGCTACAAGTCACCCCCTAAATGACCACCAAGAGCCTCAGTCTCCTGCCACCAAAGAAATGGTGTTTCACTGCAAACATCCACTGTGCTTGGCCAAAAACATGGAAGGAAGCCCAAGGTGGTATCACCTGCTGCTTTGCTCGTCCCCTGTCAATCTGTTTGATGAGCAAACACAGGGATCCTTTGGCAGGCATACCTTCGCACCCTCACCCACCCACTAGAAATGCCCCACCGTCTCTTAAATGGGCTTAACTGGGTCATCGCTGGTACACCGCACAAGCTAAGGGAACAAAGGATGGAGCAGCAGAGCAAGCGCCAGCCGGAATACACAGGAAAACATAAATTCCACATTTTTTCACCTCCATTTTAATATGCATCATGTAACAGCGCTGTAGTGAGCAAGACCAACCTCGTACATCTCCATACACGTTTAGAAAGGACCTGACCCCGTGTTCACTGATGACTCAGTGTTCACCGAGACTGGCTGCCTTCAGTCTCACAACTCCCTGACCCTTGAAACAAGTGACATCTCCAAGCCAAGGGCTCACCTCCTCCTTCTGAAACAGCCACAGGTCTTCTGCCCACCTGAGTGTCAACTGCTCCTTCCCAGGCAGGGGAGGGAGAACCCCAACGGTCCATAACAAGGGGTAGCACCAGGGACACACCGGTGGTAGAGCACTGGCAGCAGCCCTGCCCATGCAAACCTGGCACCTCCATCACACACCTGGGTACCACCTTTCCAGTTCACACCAGGAATCAAGTCTCACATCACAAGTCCATCTTTCAGGGCCAGCGCATGGTCCTCCTTGACGTTTCCACATGCTCTGTAACACAGATGCTTTTAGCACTTCAGCCAGGTGGGGACACTGAAACCCAAAAACTTGTTTTAATTCACCCCAAGGCAGAAAAGCATCTTGTGGCACAGCCAGGAGCAGAATCTGGACTCGCCCCACAACACTGCAGCTTCAGAAAGCTCCCCAAGCTCTTTCTTCTGTGATAGCTGTGGGCACATCACTGCACCAGGCACCTGTAATGGGCTGAACGCTCTCCAGAGGAAAATACAAAACCAGAAAGCATTCAGGAAGGCAACAGGAAAACGCTCTCCTGCGAGACTTGAGCCCGAGGTTTTCCCAGTAGACTATTTTTACAGCTGGGGAAATGAAGCAGAGACAAGAAATGGCCCCCAGCCATGGAGTTAGCTCCTGGCAGAAGAACAGCCAGCTTTACTACCAGATTTACACACAGCTGCCTTACTACTCTGAGCAATATTCACACCTTAAGTAACTTCTCCCACTTAAGCAGGGACAGCGTAGCACAGCCAACGCAGCGAGGCTTTGCTTAAAGATGAGGTGGCCAGTCGGAAGGGATGGCCCACACTTTCTCTTGGTTGGGCCATGGATAGTCAAATGGCCCAGAGCTTCTGAGAAGATAACATCTATGCTCTGGCTCAGCTCCAGCAGTGACAAATTATGGCAGGATTCAGGAAAAAAAAAAGTTGGAAGAGAGAGAAAAAGGCAGCTCTAGCCAGTGGAGATGACAAAGCTCCTAAAATCATAGCCTTCTCCTTAAGAGTTTTTCCATTGAACTGTTTCTCAAGCAGCAGTGCTGGCAGGTGGGAAAAAGGGGAACCAATTATACAAACATCCCACTCAAGATACAATAAGAGCATTTGATTAATGAGCACTTTAAAGAAAGTCCTTAAGAAATGTCTGAAGGACCTCTAATATATGTTTGCAGTCATGTCTGGAGCTAATTTAAACAAAATGTTTATTTGCACAACCAAGTGAGAGTCAAATTATGAAGCAAAAATCTTGTTTCCTTCCTCTTCCACGGCTTTCCCTTAGGCACATGGTCCCTGCTACTCAAATTTCTCCCAGTCCTGTTTGTAGGACTAAAACTTTTCCTCCCCACCTGCAAGCTTTTAGGCTAGAAGTGCTCATTTGCTCATTGCAATCACAGCCCCAAGTGACTCTTAGAAACTCTCCAACTTCTCAGGCCAATCACAAATAAGCAGCACACCCTGAATTTCAAACATTTTTGAAGCTGAACAACTCCGAGAGCTCTTCATCAAAACCACTTGAGGAACAAGCTTGGGAGAAACCTCAGGTCTGGAGCAGTGGAGGAAGCTGCATCCCAAAGGAGCTACAGCTTCTGACTACACAGGGTAGCTGCTCACAGTATCATCATGTCTTCCTCCTCAAAACTAGTGCTCCTGGAGCTTTAGGGCAGTACCATCAATGAGATGAGCTTTTCCAAGTCTGTCTTTTTCCAAATAATACCTACATCTCGTTCAGGATGTTTCACAAAGCAAACCTCCCAAGAGGCAATGAGAAACTCTGATTTCTGCATCCCTGTTGAGCATCCGAGCTGACCTGGGGACAGCCAGCTCCTCCTGGGTACCAGCTGCTGGGAGAGGACCCCATCTCCTCGGGGTCTGCCCACCTTCAGAGCTACAAGGCTGCGCAGCAGCTGTTTGAGTTGAAGATGTGAGTGGGAGCATGTACCCTCCCACAGGGACAGGACCTGCATGACTGTGCTGAACCCCAGATGACAGGGCACCCAACGCAGAAATAACGTGAGGAAAGTATTCTTATAGTAAAGCACACGTGTAAACTGCCTTAGGACAGAAGTTCATCTTCACTTACAAGCAGAAATATTTCTGTAGTCCAGAACTACTCATCAAAATGGTCTCTACAAAGCATGAGGTGACTGGTTTTGAAAGGAGGAACATGGAAATTAGTTTGGAAAAAACCAAATCACTGCTGAGTAATCAGTCCCAGCAGAAATCTGATCTGCACAGCTGAGAGACCTTGAACTTACCTATCTGTTACACCTAGGAATGAATATTGAATCTTTCAAAACTCTACATCTCTCTAGTGTGCAGCATATCTTCTGCTTTTCCTCTGATATAAAGTATGGGTTTTATCTGACCAGGACTGAAATAAAGGGTCACTTTCACAAATTGCTTGGATTCACCATGACGTCCTAATAATAGGAACAAACATTAAAAAAAAGACTTCATCACAAGCTGAAATTTGAAACAAAGAAGTTGAATTTTCAAAACAGACTTTTGAGTGGAACATTCTTTCTGTTCAACATTTTTCCTGGCACATCTATAATTTTCCAAATATTTCAAATTTGATGAATAAAGCTGTTTTATGAAAAAGATCTCCTCATTCAGGATCTCTTCTTGACTGATTGTGTGATTGATTTTACAATGCTGAGTAAGTATTGATTTACCTAAAGGTGATAAGTGGGTGGTGATTAGAAGAGGATTGCTTTTTGTACGCTCAGGGAGAAATGCACACTCCCAACAGCACATCCCACACGGCACACAATGACAGTGCCACAAGGCCACCAGAATAGGTCTCTCCCTGCCTGTATCTCTGTCAAAAATGCTTGCCCAGTAAGGTAATCTTTTTATTTGCTGTTTCAGTACACTCAGGAATTTTCCGTTTTCTTTGGATTTTGATTTTATTATTTTTCTTTTTGTGCTAACTGTGCTGGAAACATACTGTCACCGGTAACTCCCGTGGTTGCTGGGGGAATGCATGCTACTCTAAGGTGATGTAAAACAGCTTCATCTCTCTCAGGTTTGGCTGTGTCTTCTTCCAATCGCAGGATCTAGCTTGTGTGAAAGCCTCATCCCTGTATTTAGCCAAAGGCAGCCCATGCCAGCCCCCCTCCATCCCACAGCACCAACGGGGTCTGCTGGCAACAGCTCCAGAATGATGGAGCTGCTGAACATCATCCAAACAGGACGAGCAAACTGAGCGTTGCTTTCCGAAGTTACGTACAGTGTGGTGGATGAAGAACCTCAGAGCTCTGGACTGCCCGCAGGGATGTTTGGGGCGGGGTTAATATACCCTAAAGGGTAAAAAAGAGAAGAGCCGAGAGGAAGATTTTGGGAGAGATCCTTGAAAAGGACCATTGGAATAGAAATAAGAGAAGCCTGACAAAGAGGAAGCCCATGGGTCAAGCATGGGGCACCCCTCTGCTAGTATGCTGTGAAACATCACTCCATCCAACCTAGGAAGACCAACCTACAACAATTATTCCCAGGTTTCCCCCCAGTCCAGACATATCTCCAGCTTCTGCAACAATTCAGAGACTGGACTAGGGACCTCCAAAGGTCCCTTCCTACCTAAACCCCTTCATTACAGGGGTTAGGAGAACTGTATTGGGATGGCAGGACTTTCCTCTTGGCCATGAGATGCCTGAATGATGGCAGTCAGGCTGCAGAACAAGTAAACCAGCAGGGAATTTTAACTGTTTGGAGATAAATATGAATGGCTTTTCTGAAGGGCAATAAAGTGTCCCCTGTCACCTGAATATCCTTCTGCTGAAAGCAAATGGGGAGTGACAGACCCCTGAAGGAAACAGCAGTCCCTCTTTCGGCACACCACGTGCGTTGTCTGTAATACAAGCCCTGCTGCAGGAACCGCTGCAGCCCCCCACCCCCGGTTTCTGCATGGCGCACCACCCGCAAAGCAACTCAAAACTCACAAAAATCCAAAACATGAGCTGCTTACAAAGCCCATTAACTATGTGGCAGATTGCGCAGATGGGCAACATTCAGGGACCCGGTGTGAATCCTCCATCGCGCCGCGGCAGCAAAAGCGACTCGGTGGCTCCAAATCCAGCCCTGCGCCTGGGTGGATCCGCAGGCAAACCGCGCTCCCCTCCAAAGCAGGGGTGTGGGGGGGACCCGACAGGTCCGCTGGGGTCAGCAAAGCTGTGAGGCAACTACAACCGTCCCCTGCTTGCTCAGCAGCTCTCAGCTGGGCTCCCCTGGCTCACGTTACTGACCTGCGCTCCCCGTTTCTCCTTGCCAAGACAGACGGAGGCAGCTGGGTGCACAGAGGGGACAGCCCGGGGCACGCACCCAAACACTTTGGAGAGGGTCCTGCTTAGGCAAACGTGAGCTTCTCCCCCGTACGAGGTAACTACCACCACTCTGAAAGACCTAATTCGGGTCCCGAGCTCTTTCCTTTGCCAAAGCAGCTCCTAACCCCCACCCAGCTAACAGAACAGCCCCAGCACTTTCCGCCCTGCCCAGCTAACACCCCAGTTTCCCCCCAGCCCCCCGACTTTGGGCACCCCTGCTTTGCAGGCTCCGCAGTACACAGCAAGAGGAAGCTATCGTCGTTCACCGCGGTACTCCACACAGGGCTACGCAACCCTGTGCATGGACAAGAACTTGGATCCTGGAAATATTCCCTCGGAGCGGGAAGGGAGAGGCACCCCCGCTACCATCTCTGCAATGATAATCTCACTGTGTCCTTGCACAAAAGCGGAGGTGTTAGGGATTAATGGGAACCTGTCACCACCTGCTGGGTTCTGCCTCTGCATCCAGCAGACATGGAAGGTCAGCTCCATGGGGGTCCTGACACGATTCCCTCCTGCTCCCCATCCCCTCCTGAGGAGACTTACTGTCCATCATTGTTTTGTCTTCAGGAAAAGGAAAGGATGTGTCTACACAGCAAAATGGAAGAGTCACAGCAAGACGGGGAGGTGTAACGTTGTGGTAATTACCTCACAGGAGAAAGTACGAGCTGCACCTGTGGCTGGCTATGGTAATGGTTACCACCAGCCAAAATCCACCCTGGGATTACCCCCGCCAGCTAAGTAAGAAATCTGTGCCTTTCATGGATTACAGTCACGTCCATTTTCCCGGGCAGTCCTCTCTTGATAATCTACTTCTGAGCATCGCGCTTACCTTCAAACAGAAGCAGTAAGTGCCTTCACCTCCCCCAGACACCAGTGGGATTCGTGGCATCCTCCAAAAAGGGCTCAGCACACACCGACCCACTCCACGAGTCCGTAGCCCACCACCTTCACGAGCAGCTCTGTGCCAAGACGCCAGGAGAGGAGATACCAGGGTCCAGCACCTCACATGCCACCGTTCCTTGGCAAGGGGTCACAGCAAGAACGTCAAGGTGAAGGCTCAGCTGGTGCACTCATACACGGTACAGCCCAATCCAGCAAGCAGAAACAAGGCATTTCAGAGCAAAACCACTGCTCTGCACAGCACGGGAGCGTGCAGCCAGGGCAAGGGTCCCCCGCTGAGGCAAAACATCCCCCGCTATTCTTTGCCTTAAGACTTCAAGGTCTTCCCAGCTAGGACTTGGTGGGTGCTGTTTTTGCAGACGTAGCTCACCCATCTCATAAATCCTGCAGCGCAGGGTATGTGCTCTTACATAGAAACCCAGCATTTAGAGGATGAGGAAGACTCTGCATCTGGCTGAGCTTCCCCATCCCAAACTGCTGGTGCCGGTGGCAGTTTCCTGCCCCAAATAACCCCATTATGCTTGGAAGTGGTCTGAAAGACTCCGCTACCACAGACAAAGCGGACAAACCAACCGCAGGGGCAAAAGAGCAGTATCTGGGGCAGTGATTCACATCAGAAGACAAACTCGTCTCTTCCCAGCTTGGAGCAATGCTGCTTTCATTTGCTCTGGAGATGTGGGAACCACAAGCCCCAGCCCTTTGGGCCACAGCACAGAGAAGTCACCATCAGGAGACCCCAACTCATCTCCCTGCTCACCCACAGCACCTTCCCCATTACAAAAACCTCAGTGGGGCTGCAGCTGCCTGGTGAGATACGCTATGGATTTCCACGTGCCCAGACTGATGCCAGGGCAGAAGCAGGGCACGTGGAGGGATGTGCTGGCCTCACACTAATACACTGTCTGTCCCAAAGGCTCACAAGCAGTAGCTCAGTGCCCTGCAAACTGTACTAGCTTGTGCCTGGCTTGGAATGTGGCTGTACCTAGAAAAACACAGCTGATCCCACCTAGATACTGCCAGAGATGCCTACAAAAGGATTAATGCCTCTCGGCTGCCCTGCCGCAGGCCAGGGAGGCAGCGGGTGTAGCCCAGGGAAGGGAGCAGGCAGGCACCGGCAGAAGAGGCAGCGTGCTGTTCCTGAGCATCCTCTTGTGAAGTACCACCCCCAAACCCCCCATCGCCCAGACCTCACCCCCAGCACACGCTTGTCCTGGCAATTTTACCAGAGTCCTCAGCCACCTGGTTTAAATAAGTATTTCCCCGATTTCAAAGAGCATCATCTCTGGTTTGATTTAGCCCAATTTGTCCTAAATTGATTTCCCATTCCCACTGGCTTAAGAGAAGAGGAAAACAGATTGGAAGAGTATTTCTGCTTCATGTAGCTAAGCAGATTCACGCCATTTAGAAAATGTAAAGGTCTTGAGGCAGGAATATCAACTTGGGATTCCAGCTTCTATGTATCGGGGAGGAATCTTTTCTCCAACGTCCCTGTGCCTTCAGGAGGCAGCCAGGACCACAGCCCTGCTTTAACCAGGAGCTACCGTGCCTGCTCCCGGCCAGGGCAGGACATCGCCACTGGCAAAGGGCAGCTGCTTGCTATGTTTGCCTTGCCGCCTGTTATCCCAGAATCCAATTTAAAACAAACTTTATTGGTACTAAAGCTAGATCATACGAAACATACTGCAGAACACATTAGAGGAGAGATAGAACCGCTTATCTTTATATGATAAATATCTATATATAGGGCTCAGCACCTATCTTTATTGCTGGCACTACACATGGCTTGTCCTTCTGCATTCCCTCCTGCTGTTAGGCCTGGCTTTTCAAAGACACCTAGGGAAGGTAGGTGATCAAATACCCTTGGACTTCATTAAGATGCAAGTCAGTAAGATACTTGGGCTCCACTGAAAGTCTTGCAGTTACACATGGTATATTAAATGCAATCTTACCTTCATATTATGCCTTTCCTTTCAAGGGAGCCCAAAACACTTTGCAGGCGTGACATATGCTGCCCTGTCTTCACCTGCAGAGGCATATCTGGAGAGAAAGTGGCTGTTATCGAGCATCCCCCACAACTGCTCAGCGCTGACCTTCCCCAGAGTCACAGAAGAGGTGCCACCACGACAGCATCCCCGTCACCCACCTGGTGTCCTACTGTCTCTCCTGCCCCTCCTCTTGAGGAAAAAAAAAACAAACAAAACCACACACAACAAAAGCATCATCTTTCCATAAGAAAAAGTTTCCAGGAGACATTATGCTCAGCCAAGTTTCTCAACCCATCTGCTCACTGGGCACAAAGTCTCTGCTATATACAACCACCACTGCAGTTCAAGGCTGGCTTCCTTCCTGGGGTGTACGGGCAGGAGGAGTAAGAATTATGGACATACAGCTATTTCCTACTCTAACAAAACCCAAACAAAATAAAATCTGAAACTTATACCCACATGCACTAGAAACACCATAAGTTTCATTTAGTTTAAACATAAAGCATTGGGACAATTGAAATATTTACAAATCACTAGAACTGCTTCCCTCTTTTCTGGTTTAAATGCCGTGTTACTGGCCACATTCAAGCCAGAATATAAAACATCGTAGTTCTTGGGCATCAGTATCCACCCTTGCATGTGGACCTGCAAGATTTTTATCACTCTCATACCACAAAACAACTTTTAATCTTTATAAGCTACGGTGCCAGTTCAAAATTGGACAAAAAAAATCAAAATACATTAGATGTTCTTCTGTGCTACGTAGATTAGAAAGATGTCAGGTAGCAAAGACGATGAATCGATTGGCATTGCTGTGCACGGACCAGCACCCGAAGGCCAGTCATGGAGCGCAGGGCTCAGAAGCAGGTAAGATCAGACAAAGGGTTGACGTGCTTTCTCTGGCTGCTGTACCATGTCTCCTCTGCAACCCAGACACATCCACCGCAACCCTACCAGCTTCCTGACCCCTGGAAATTATTTTCCTTATTTCTTCCCATTCGTAGGAAAGATGCTTCCCACCTTACCTCTTTGCAATAGGGAAGACGTTGCTAAGTCTGCCCTGGACTCTAACGATCATCCAAGATGAAGCTTTCTTTTCACCCAAACTGTGGCTGTAACGTCTTTCTTAATCTGCAGCGGAGCAGAGTACTTCCTGAGGATTTTTGTGCCAGTCTAGTTCAAACCTTCTTGTGATCTCCCGCCTGTCTCATCAGCGATGCAGGACTGCTGCGGAGATGCCAGACATACCCGTATCATTGTCACCCCAGCCCATTAGCTCAGCAGTCTCCAGTGTGTATTTTTCCATCATGCCAGCAATCAAGTTGTGCAGACGAGCAAGTCCCTTACACCAGGAGCCCGCAAGTCCTCTGTGACACCAGAAAAAGGCTTCTGTGGGGCTCCGAGTGATCACTGCCAGACAACAGGGCAATGGTTTGCTGAACCACGGGCTAATTCATACCCACATTTTAAATTGGAGATCCCTGTGACTGGCAGAGCCACCTCCCTGGCTGCAAACATAAAAATTCCCACAGTAAAGCAAGAAAAGAGCACTCAAGAAAGATTTCTGGGGGGCAGGAGGGTGGTGGGATGCAGAGCAAACCCAAGGGTTCACTCGCTGCAGCCATCTCGGCTCCCTGCCCCGCAGAGCCAGGGCACGTGCAGCATCCCACGGGGCTGCTTCTTCTATAAGCAGCCACGTTACAAGGTCATAGTCAATTGTGATGAGAGGTTTTGACCAAGCGATCCAGACTGGTCCAAGAGGACGGATCCGCACGCAGAAGGGATGCGACAGACTTTCTTCTCCCCTTATTAGAGCACAGGCAGCAACTGAGATCCCAGCTCCCAAACCCACAGGCTCAACCTCCTCCTCTCCCAACTCGGTGCTCGAGACAAGCAGAGACCTGAGCATCCCTGCGAGCTCCTCGAGCTGCTGCCTTGATCCACCCCAAACTCTGTACGCTCAGCTGCCTCGCGCCCACCCAGAGACAGGATTCAGCCCCTAAAACCTACCGTCTTTCAATTCTCCTTGTATTTAAACAGTTTTCAAAAGCAGCTCAGCCCTTCAGATCACTCAAATGTAACCGTACCGTGCCTTATCAGGGGGTCAAAGCAAGGCAAGCATGTCAGGAAAGCTAGGAACATCACATCCATTCCCCCAAGACACCGGGTGTGGGGCATTCACCTGGAGGTCTCTCGTTAAATATGCTGCCCTCTAATTCTACCAAGTGGTGAAGGAATCGAATTCAAACCTTGCCTCCAGCAGCACAATATCTTGTTTTAATCCAACACAGACACGCACCCCTCCCCAAACGCACACGGAGCACAAACAAATCAAGCTTGTGAACACAACGGCAAAGGGCATATTCCCACCAGCTAACCCTCCGGGCTGGCGAGCAGGGTGCGTACAGCAGCCACGGGAGGAAAGGGTTCGGCGGCACCTGGCTGCCAGGGCTTGAGGGAAAGAATCTGTGTGCACATGGCTCGACTGAGATCCGGGTACGGTATTCACCGCACACTGCGGTGCCTCAAAGCAAGGGACGCCCCCCAAGCGCCTGAATTCCCGGGAGCAGCCTGGGGCCTGCCACTGAGAAGCCTTGGTCCTCGCAAACGTGAGCCCCTCCGCAGAGTCAGAACCATTCCTCTGCACAACAACGGTTTCTTTCCACAGCAGTTTTCCAGGCTAAAAAATCTGGAATGGTATTTGAGGCAGTACTGTGCTTATCCCATTCCCAAATTGGGGAGGGTCCAGGCTGAGTTAACATCAGATGAGAGCACCAAGATCCAAGCCTCTGAGCAAACCGCCATCCCAAATTTTATATAAAATTATATTAAAAAATTATCTAAGAGACAGCCACCAATATTTTGCCTTTCATGAAATGGCACGTTTGATGTCATTACTTCACAGCCCCGGGCAGATCTATGTATAAGGCTGTCACCCATTTTGGTCCCAAAGTCCTTGCCAAACGTCTGGCTGCTTTTCCACAACCAAATGTTGGGCTGTGCCCTGCCCCACAGAACAGCAACGCCCAGCCCTCCCGCTGCTTTCTCAGAGCACAGCAAATTAATTGGGGTATTGAATTAGTGAGGTTAGATCCAATTAGCTCAATTTGACCCAGATGCTTTAAG
This sequence comes from Cariama cristata, assembly GCF_000690535.1. Lineage (NCBI taxonomy): Eukaryota > Metazoa > Chordata > Aves > Cariamiformes > Cariamidae > Cariama > Cariama cristata. The sequence goes on along the minus strand of NW_009602768.1, from coordinate 21,032 downwards.
CAACATTTTTCTAATATATTGGAGCTCGTTATCATACAAGTTCATCTCGGCACCGGGTAAAAAAAATGATCTGTCTCAGAGCAGCTTTTCCAGGTGTGCTTCCATGACCCTTCGGGATGCATTTTCATCCTTCATGTGGGTGACAACGTGCACAGCTGCGAACAGCTGAGGAGGAAAGACCAGCCTTGTGTCTGTAAAGCCCAGGATCCAGGAGATGCTCCAGCCAGGAACAACCTCTGGGTCTCCACTGCTTGTTGGTGGAAAACAAACAAACAAAAAACCCCCCCCACAGACACTCGTCACCTCTTTGTATCCCACCTACTCCAAGTATAACTTGCGCAGGACTCAACCCGAGTTTAACAAAGCCCTTTGCAGGCTGAGACCCTGACCCTAGCAGAGCTAGCCACAGAGCTGTCATTGCCCAGATACCACAGCACATTAAAACCAGCAACGTACCTGGATTTGACCAAAATTCCTTTTCTGGACACATTTCACCTGCAGAAAGAAATGGTCCTGCTCTGTCCATTTTCACTGGAAGAGTGGAAGAAAGGAGAAACAGGGAAAGCTACTGCAAAGGACAAGAGGAAATGGTCTCAAGTGGCGCCAGGGGAGGTTCAGGTTGGACATTAGGAAGAACTTCTTCACTGTCAGAGTCGTTAGGCATTGGAATGGGCTCCCCAGGGAGGTGGTGGAGTCACCAGCCCTGGAGGTGTTCATAAAACATTCAGATGTGGTGCTTCGAGACATGCTTTAGTGGGCATAGTGGCATCAGGTATATGGTTGGACTTGACGATCTTTGAGGTCTCTTCCAACCATAACGATTCTATGATTCTATGAAAAAGTGTACAAAGACTTCAATAAAGCTGAAATAGTTTTTCATTGAGGGACCACTGCTCAGAAAAGGTGACAGCGTTTACAGCAAGAGCAGTGGACCTCACCCAGCTCATTCAGATCCCCAGAGCAATAAGGTGAGTCACCAGGAACAGTCAAAATGTTCAGCCACGTAAGGTGCAGATGTTAGCTGTATCATGTTAAACCTCTTTCTTTAAAAGAAGGAAGCTCTTCAAAGATGAAGCATATCCCAGAAATAATAAAAAAACCAAACTAGTAGGTGAAGAGGAAACTGCAGGAACAGTAAAGCTATTTCCTGGGAGAGAGCAGCCATGGCAGCGCAAAGCGAGCGATGATGCTGGTTCTGTCCAGCAAGAAGTCACAACGCCAGCTGAACGACGCGGATCAGAGAAAGGCCAAGTCACACCACCCAGGCGTGCAGCAACCTCGACAACTGGGGTTTTTACAGAAATGAAAGAATCCTCAAGAAAACTGTTTCCGTTTTCCTGAAACAAAACGTGCCTTTTCTTTCCAAAAAAAGGTTTGATTATTTTTTGAACCAGTATTTCAAAACATCAAGATAACCCCCATTTTTACGTGTTATTTTATTGGTATTCCCAGCAACGTGTTCCAGAACGGTACTGCAAAACCCAACACTGAAGTGGAAAACACCAAATTCTCAAAATCTGTTTTTATTCCGTAACTACTATTTTCAGTGTGCCAGATGCTCTTGTCAAAACGTCAGATACCAAACCATTAGAACCTCTTCAGACAAATTCCCATTTCCAGAAGCCCTCTGCAGAGCGCGGTGGGGAGCTGCGGAGCAGACCCTTCACCAGGAGCAGCCCAGGGCACCACACTGCTCTACGGCTACAGCCCGTGGGGCGAAGAGGAGGGAGACTCCTTCAAAGGGATCCAGAAGAGATGAGGGGGGAAAAAAAGTCCACCTCTACATTAGAGAACATTCAGCCTCCAAATTCCTTGCTGCAGCTCCAACCAGTTTGGTTTCTTAATGACTGGGATGTGCCACAGTTGTGACTCACAAAAAACCAGCCCCAAGCCCCATTGCTGGGTCATAACAAGGTGTGATGCGATGGGGTCTCAAGTCACTTCTCCATGTTCATCTGGCACCTGGGAGCAGCGATACCCCCTAACCACAGGGCTTGGGCGCTTGAAATCCCCTCTTAGGGCTTCCCGCAGCACCCCAAGACCGGAAGCACCTTGTGCCCTCCTGAGAACTGCAGTGGGGATCCGGAGCGGGGCAGCCCCGCAGCTCCCTACATCAACAGCACCCACCACTGGGACCTAACCGGAATGTCACCTCTCCGTGCTCCCACACCCATCACAGGAGAACGCTGGGAGGTATGACTCTTGCAGGGCTGAGATTGCTTCTTCCCCTCGCTAAATATAGACACAAGATAGATCAAAATAAAGGCACTCATTGAGTAAGTGCTCACTACTGTCAAGAAGCATCACGCAACCCAATCATGAACCCTTCCTACCTACCTGCGATTGACATCATGGATTTTTTTAATTCATCTGTCCCTGACATTCCCTTATTATCACTGCCAAGCCTAACGAATGCAATTAAAGCTAAAAGTCTCTTAATTCCTTTCCCTTCTTCTGCAGAAGTTCCTTTTTTTTTTTTTTCCCTAAAAAAAGCCCTGAAATGGAAGAGCAACTGAAGTCACAGCTTTAGCAAACAGAATTTGACACGCAGGAACAAAACCCCAGCCTAAGTAGCTGTTCCACCAGGATTCCCAAACACACAGCCTCAGAGATCAGGGAAATAGAGGGTGTTTGTGCACAAAGCTACAAAATAAAAGTTAAATGTTGTGTTGGGCCAAGAAGAAAGCAAATTAACAAGGGGATATTTCTTTCTGCCTGTACTAGTTTCAGCTGGCTGCGTTACATCCCACAAGCCACTAATGCAGTCTAATTGGGAGGGGAGGCATGTAGCACAGCAGTTGCTTAGCAAACTTTATCATTATTTTTCATGAGGTTCCAATTTTCTCACCGCATTGGATTCACTGCGCCTTGGTGTATTTTGCAGTTCTCTGCTTTCTTTTCTTTCCTTCCTTCTTCCTCATCTCTCCGCCCGTTTTATCATAACACCCAGGTCTGGCTATCAAAAAAAGCCTTCACAAGCTCACGACAACCGGGCAGCGGCAAGTCGATTGCTCTGCCCCTAACAAAGCAGCATGTGGTGGCATCCCAGTGTGGCTACCCCACGGCACCCCGGGATGGCAGACGGAGGCAGCCCCTCTCCTCCCCTGCATCCCCTTCCATGGGACAGAGCAGACGACTTTGCACATGTGGAAAGAGGCATCCTACATGCGCCTTGGTTTTACAGCAAGAGCAGATGATCTGAAGATGATAGAGGTAAGAGTCAAACCAAAGATGAAGCCATAAGACACGTGCACTATTTGATCAGTCTATACATGCATCAATGCATATGCCAGGCAGACGCTATGGCAGGAGCTTGCCGCAGGTGGCACAGTCATCAGTGGATATACACGTGGCACTCCATCACGGTCTGCGTAACACAGCGTTTAATTCCCTCATGGTTTCGCTCCTTCCATCGTGCACATCTCTGACACCGAGCTGCTCAGGACCATCTGCCAGGTCTGGAGCAGACCATCATGGACAGGACTCCCTCCTCCTGTGCCTGAAAATACCACGCGTCTCCACCTTAGTGGTCTTGTAAGGAGCCACGTGGAAGCAGGGGACCAGGAGTTCCTCTGCAGAGCCTGCTAAGCACAACTGAAATGGCTTTGGGCACTGAGTCCCCAGCAAGGAGTTAGGATGTGTGTGGGGGAGCCGCTCCAGGGAAGGGCAGCAGAACATGCCCGTCCCACCCTGGGGACCAACAGAAGGCAACTCCTGCTAGACCCAGCAAAGAAACACCTCAATGAGCAAGGGGAAGCCAGGCTGAATCAGTGGTCCTAGTTCTGGAGGAGCTGAAGATCCACCTTGCACATGGGTAAAGCTAACCCTGCATCATCAGGGTCAACTGTCCTGCTTTTACCAACTATAGACAAGGTTAGTTACGTCGGCTTTTGCTGATCAGGATGAGCTCAAAGCAGCTGACAGGCTGGGAAACACCAAGTTTGGCTCACGTGGCAGAATACCCTCATGAATTATCTTCCAAGGTTTCACCACAGGCTGTGGAACAGACAGGCAGAGATTGTTCCTGATCTATTCCCCAGCAAGAATGAAGAGACGCAAACCCAGCATACATCCCCTACACACCTCCCACCCAGCCCCCGTTACAACACAGCCTGGCACAACTCTGATATTGATCGTTTCCTAATTAAGCACCAAGAGGTCCAACACCCCAACCAGGCAGTCAAAGAGAAGACTGTTCTTCAGAGGAAGCCCTGCCTGGCTGCATGCCAGCCTTCACGCGTGCCTGCGGACAGCGCGAAGGATTTATACACTTCATCTCCTGTCATTTTCTGCCCTGGAGGAAGCAAGCCTCTAAATTGAATTATCACAAAGAAATCAATTCCAGATCAAACCTCTGTGAAATTATAATTGCTTTAATGATCTGCAGGCTGGAATAGACAGGGCCCAGGGAAAGCGTCATCTACTTTTCCTCTTCAATTCATAAGGCTCCTACAGGAATCAGCCTTTGTTCGCAGGGAGCATTAGTGTTTTCTAATTATGTATTAATTTAATCTACTATTAATTTTCAATTATTGTTATTACACAGGCACTTCCTTTTTCCCCAATGTGACTGCTGTGTAAGATGCTGAATTCCAAACAGCTCTGTGTTGAGCTGACAGGCAGCAGCTCAGCCTTTAAAAAGGAAAAAAAAAGCCCTTCAACAACCAATTTTGATGAAGACATTTCAACCAAACAAAAATATATTAAAAAGAGAGACACACACAAACCTTTGACTCATCTGAACATACTATCAGCAGCCTGCTTAGCCTAAAGGCTTAAATCACTTAGGTACAGCATGTCTGTGGAGACTTTCATTAGAATTGACATTTTGACAACTGCAAAAAAAACTCTACAACCAACCAACTCACAACATGACGGGCAGTTTAAAAATAATTATCAACCACAGGACAAAGACATCCAGGGAAATGAAGGTTCACTAACCCCTCTACTCCCTAAAGATGTGGGTGAATGTTATATTAAAAAAATAATCAAGTATTCTTTCTTGATTAATTGTAGTTGCAAAAATAGCTCAGGATTTTCAGCATTACACATTAGCAAGAGTAGAAGCGACACGGCTGTGACCAGAGCTGGCCTGGACGAACGGCAGAAGCGTCTGTGGACGTGGAGGGATTTAATTCTTGAATTTCACATTCCAGAGATTCTGCTCATCAGAAAGCTGCTGGCACTAAGGGTAGACCCTCTTTACTATGGAAAACATCCAAGATGCCAAAGGGAAGAGGAAGCACCTAGAGAACACAGCACATTTCAAACCCCATCGGTTTGGTTCATCCTGCCTTTTTCACAGATCCTGGTGGGGAGAGGGTTATGAGAGGGAACAGAGAACGTCTGCTTGTGGACTTCGGGTCAATCTGCACCGGCTTGGCAGACTACCCCCAAATTTTCCATATACAGCTAGAATCGCATCCAAGAACGAGTAAACTAGTGAGAGACCTTCCAAAGGCTTCAATAGCTTTGGATCAGAGAGACTCACACGCTTCCAGTGCGTTCAAAACAAGGGATTAAGTAATACTGCAAAATAAAGACTTGGGAAGTGCCGTTGTCTTTGCTGGTACAACATCACACAGGGTGAGTCCATCTGAGCAGAGACCAAGCAACATTATCGCAATAAACAAAGCTCTTGCGACAGCTCACGCACGCAAACCCTGCTAGGGCTGTGCTCCATGAATCCTGTGGAAGAGCCTACCTACATCCCTGCCTCCAGGGCTCGGATGGTCACCTTGGCAGCTCATCTCCTGGAGCTCTCACACTATTACTGAGCTAGCATCTGCCTCTCAATTCGGTGAGGTGACAAAGCTGATTTCTCCGCAAACCTGGGGCACATAGATCACCCCAGAAGCTTATAGCTATCCCACCCCCCTGAAATATGAGGTCTAACTTGCGTACAACAAAGAACAGGGAAACCTTTGGACAAGGTTCCAGAGGATAAAAATAGGAGATACTTGGTTTTTGCAAGAATAAAGTACTAAGGCTACCTCAAAAGGTCAGAAGGTTTCTTTTGAGCGGTGTGGTCCATGTCTACTGTCTGCTGCACTTCTCACCCCACTAAGGCCCTATTTATCACAGAGCTCCATTCTTCTATTATTATATATCAAAGCAGCTGTAGCAAAATCTGAAGAGTTACTCCCAATTTATACCAGAATATCAGTGAGCTAAGTTTGGCTGTAAAAGTGTTTTGGCATGAAAAAGCTACAGAGCAAATAAAATCACCTCGATAAAAGGAAATACCTCTATATGTATAATGTACCTGGCTCCCCCTGCCAATAGTGCCTCTGCGGGTAGTCTGGCATCTGGATTTTGGTCTGTCTGGACACCCTGCCTGCAGCAGGTCACAGCCCTTTGGGGATGAGTACTGGGCCTCCCAGTCTGCCCAACATCTATCACATACCTAGCGCAAACAAAATAGCAGTGCAGATTATCATGGCCAGCCCACGACGCAGGCAGCAACTGATGAAGGCAGCTAGTGATGAAGACAGCCAAGATTCCCCCTGGAATACTAACAGGGCTTGCCCAGCCAGCTATCTGCTCCAGTACGCGAGTGTGACATAAATGACAAATTTGGCTCTTCCAGACCAGAAGAGATTGCCACCAAGAAGATCAAGAATTTGGCAAGTTTTGAAGACAAACAGGACTGTCAGAGATAAAGGCAACAACTCTAGATGTCTTCAACAAGTAGTACTTTCCTCTGCCATTTTTGTGCTACGGCCCATCAGACAGGACCCCAATCCTGCAGATTTACGGCGTGGGTCAGGAGGACAGACCAGGGACCACCACATCCAAAAAGACACGTCCATACAAAAAGCCCTCAGAGAGTCAACCAACTCCTTCAGCTAAGGTGTGGATCAAGATGAACACCAGACTATGTTCATTGACACATTTTCTGAAAGGGGACATTGTCACATCCATAAAACCATCACAGAGTCAAATCTGCTGTTTGCCATCTCACCCGCCTTTCCGGGAACAAGGATAACCGTGCTACCAAAGAAGGTACAGCGGGTGGTGGTTGAGGCTGGATGAAAGCCAGTGCGCTCTGCAGCTATCCACCCTCCTCTGTGCAACATCTGTTCAAACATCATCCTGACAGGAGAACTGTTTCTAATGCCAAGCTGCACTCATCGTCATGTACGCTGCTCCTGCACGGCCACGTGAAGCCCCATGCAAAGACATTGGAAAAAGCCTGAGATCAGGCCTGCATTTTAGTCACTCTCCTGAAGTCATTTATTACACCCACACCAGCAACATCCTGAACCAGACCACCACACCGGAGTGATGGCAGCCACCCTGTAGCCCCAGTGCCAGAGGGGCTTGTCCACCAGCTCAGCGGGGAAATTCAGCCATCCAACTCCACCTCAGTCTGCACAAGGTATCGGAGCACCACCACAAGTCATCGATTCTCTCGCGGACAGCACGTGGCCAAATCCAATGGGAAGCAGGGATATAAGGAGTGCCCATCAAGTGTGAAAAAGACACTTCAGACCAAAGCACAGACACACATTGGTCCTACAGAGAGCAAGGCTGAGGATGCATCCTCCCCTGACGCCCCAGCAGAGCCCCCCAAACTATGGTGATGAAACTTTTTAATATCGACTATAATCATTTTCCCATGCTGCCTTTCCAAGATCATTGCTGCTACCTGCTTCACAGCTGGTGTAACAGCAAATGAGTACACAGAAATCAAAATGCACTCAGAATACAGGAGCCATAAGGAACCTCAAGGATTTCATTGACTTTTGCGGCCTAAAACAGACTTTTTTTTTTGTCAAGAAAGAAACCTAAAGCCTCTTGCCTTGATCATATGCAAAGGTGCAGCACAGCATTTTAAAGAGATGAGCAGGCACCTCTGCAGCAGAAACCTGGCATTGCAGTACCAGTCTCTCCAAACACCAAGTAGAGGGTCACCGTCTCCCACCACCTTCTGAGATTTGGCAGCGTTTATTGTTGGGGTTTTGACACCTGGGGCTCCTGAGGTCAAGCAATGCAAAATTGAGGTGTTTTTTTTTTTCTTTTTTTTTTTCCCCTTAAGTCTGCTGCCAGCTATCTTGATAAAATGGCTGCAAGAATAAATCTTGTAGAATAAATCCTGACAAAAAGATCCCTGGAGAAGTTCAGGCAGCAAAAGGTAGAGGGCAAAGAAAAAGTCCAACACTCAAAAAACAATACCAAATTTGAAATCATGAGACCACTTGTTATTTGGGGGGAATTTCTCTTGGAACAGAAAAGGGTAGCAAAAAGATCAAGCACCTAAGATGTATCTATGGAGAACAAAAGGTTAATAAGAGATATTTTACCCAGGGAATACCACAATTGGGAAGAATGGTTTTTCATTCAACTTTTTACCTGGTTGTGCCAGATTATTACCTTGAAATGTAGAAAATTCCACCCAAAGGAAGTGTGCGATTGTGATGGGACAGTACTGATGCGCGGGGCTCTTGCTGAAGTTTCGCACTCAACTTCTGAGCCCTCTCCAGTTCACATCATTCAGTCATCCTGAAACCACTGCTTTTCTCTCCCTTTACAAGGCATAAAAAGTTACTTCTCCCATCTCCTCGGTCCCTTCCCAAGGAGGGCAGGGTAACACTCACACATGCAGCCACCACCACTTGAAAGCTTCAGTCTAGGCTGGGGGAGCTCCTCACTGTCACCACAGTACAGATAAAAATAAAGTTTTGTCACATTGCTTGGTCTGGCTTTTTTTCTGCTTCCTTTAAACCAAGTAACTCATGCTAATCTGCAGCTAAATCCCACAGTATAGGAGGCACTGCTGACATCTGTAAGGAAATCATTCCTGTTCCAAGGGACAAAAAAGATCTCATCAACAACATCCAGCGTCACATTCTTCTCTAAAGGAGTCTCAGGCTCTGCTGAACGGACAGGAGACACCTTGTTTTGAACATTATTTCAAGGATGGCCAGCAGTACAAGTTGCCCACAGAGAAACAGGCTGGTTTTCGCAGGGTTATGTTTTATACATGATGCAGCACTGCAGCTGCTGGGGCACGCTGCTTTGAAGAGTTTTGTTCATGAATGTGTTATTTTAATAAACTGGAACAAGCAGGGGACACAGGATTCCCAGCTCTTGTGGCATTCCCATATGATTTATGATCAAAATGATCTATGTGTGCACAGAGGCAAATCAAAGCACACCCTTGGTTGCTCCTTGGTGCCTCAGGAGAAGGGCTGGCAGTAGGACAGCGCTGGCAGACGGGACTCCCCATCCCAACACCACGTTTAACTTTTACTTCCTTTTAATACTACAAACTAAAAGGGACAACCTCAATGAAGTGCTGGAGATGCAAAAGTGCCTCCTGAACTCTGACCATGACTGTTTGCTTTTGAATCAGCAACAGGGATGCGTTCAACTCCAACGGAGAGGCTACGTACCCAAAGGTTCAATAGCAAGGCAGGGTGTAGAGCCCAGTCCCAAAGAAAGCTTCAAGGGCAGTCCTAGGACCTCTGTGGCCCTTGCTGCTCTACCCGAGATGTCATACTCGGTTGTCAGGGAAATTATTGCATCAGCTCAAGATTTCCTTCTAGTTATAAGGAGGGAGAGAGCGAATGGGTCCTTGAGAAGCAGCCTGAAGGCCAACCCATCCAGTAATTACAAGCAGACTTGATGCAAAGCTACCTGCCTCCAAGCAGGTCACACAAACACTGCTTTCCTGGCACCAGAGGACCAGCTGCCTTCACCAACTGTGCCCAGTCTCTGGGCTGGGAGAGGCTCTCTGGTTACTGGGTTCCTCGGAGCACAATGGTGTCCACCACCCCAAGGGTAACTACAGCTTGTGTGCTCCACCACCACCAGACCGATAACAGCATGGAGCCGGGCTTCGCTCACTCATCTGGATCCAGAGATGTGCCAAAGAAGCAGCCATGACCATGGGAAGGGACAGACGTCTTGAAAGTGTCTGTACACACCAGAGGCTGTGTTTTCCAATACCTGAACTTTAATGTATTTGGCAACTGAGACCTTCAAGCCAAAGGTCTTTGCTAGGAGAATACCAGCCCCAACATTTGAAATGTGAGTCAAATCTTCACAAACCGAGTACAGCAATGATCACTTACCCATGGCTAGAGGTCCTATCGAATGCACAAGCCTACCAAAATCCTTTTCTCCTCTGAACTTGGAGGCTATTAGCAGTGCCTAAACTCACCCTTATCCCATCCTCTCCCATCTAATTCTGAATTTACATAAAAGTAATAAAGATTTTGTCAAGTTGCTAGAAGGCTCAGCCAGGCTCATTCCCCTTGAAGCACAAACTTCACCTAAACTTTTCTCAAAAGGACTTATTGGCATGAAAATGTTCAAGACTACTTCTTATTATTATGTAAATGCAGGACAAGGAACAGCATCCTTCCTCCCTTTTTTATTCACCAAAAATAAGGACTTTACACCCTGGTTTTAAAAATCAAATCAGGAGAAAACTGCAAAACACTTCAGCTTCTCCGTTTGCTTCATAACCAGAATAGCTGAGAGACACCCAACAGCTCCAGGGACTCCACTTCTGTGCCCATGGATAAACCAGAGACAAGAGCACGGCAGATTTGTACATCGCTCTGATCCATGCCTTTACTTTAAACCATCACTGTCACCACTGCATCTCAGCTCACCTTCTGCCCAAAACAAGCCAAACCAATTTCCCAATGGGTCTCCTGACTCACCAGCACATTGTCCTTTTAAAGGTCAAAAAAAAAATTGCGACAATAGGTATTTCATTAGTTTCCTCTTAGTTTCAGTCTGTCAGCAGGGACTTGAGAAATTGGTTGCACTCGGGAGCTTCCCTAACGATGCACTGTTCATCCTTTCTAGGAAGAAGGGAAAGA
>NW_009602768.1:6396-10175 GCF_000690535.1 Cariama cristata | reverse complement strand
CCTGCTGAGCACAGCAACAGAGCAATTAGCAAGGTGGTCTCTCCAGCAGACATCTGGACTGAGATGTCCTCACACACTCACTTCATTTACTTACACACTGAGAATCTGGATTCCAGCTGTAATTCTTGCAGAATAGGACTGACAGAAGTTTTACTCCAATTTCCCTTCAAGTGCTCCAGTACTGCTCTTTTCCAAGCAACTTTGAGCAACTTCATGAAGTCCAGAGTCCACATCCCCACACTGGGAGCCCACTACAACCCATACCCAGTTTCCAAGACCAACGTTCCTACATCCATAGATGAATCACAGCCAAGTCAGCTTCGGATGGACCACCTACTACAATTTTCTGTTCAAGTCACTAGGACCTGCTCATTGCTGAGAGGTCCTGAAGTGCTGGCTACTCATCCAGCTGCTTCAGAGTACGGAACTTCACATCCAACGCTGAGTCTCTCAGGAGGCTGGTATGGCCGTAGGCGAGCATTCATTTGCTGAAGGAAGAGCTGTAGATGATGTTCATTTGCAGATGCTAGACACTGGCTGGAGGAGGACGTGGCAGGTGCAGCCCTTCTTTCATTTCAAATGTTTCTTGATAGTCTCGTAGAGCAGGCAAACCAGCTTTAATACTAGAAATATTTTCCACACTGCTTTGGATTGCATAAGGACATTCTTATATCCATCTTCTTCTACTCTGATCCTCCTCTGCCATCGTTTCAATCATGGTCGCTTGCAAGGTCATCTCAGCTGAGGAAAAATAATTAGAGTAGCAGAGCCGGTACCCTCTTTGGCTTTAAAATAAACCCTAGATCCTCTATTTATCTGTTTTTAATGGATGCTTAGGGTTCAATGGGGTCACATTTTCAAGTTTTTCCTATGCAAAGCTAGCGGCTTCCTTCTGTGAGAAGTAAAGTTCTTACATCATCACACGACTTCAGGACTGAAGGCAAAGAAACTCCCCAACATGTAGAAATCAGCCAGATTAGTTTAGGTCCCCTACTCCACGGACTGCAGTCAAACTAAGGAGATCAGAGGACCATGCTCAAGCAGGAGGATTAGTAGGAACTGCACCTTGGATCCCCACCAGTTTCACCCTAGTAGAGCATCTTCCACAAGACCAAACACATCTGGATCTGAGGTCATGTCCATCAAGCAAAGGATCCATCAACCATTTTAAAGGGTGTTAGGTCAGGTTCCTAACACGCTTCTGGGCAAGACAGGTTGTCCGTTTCCAACTCGTTTTATCTTCCACCACAGCCAGAGCCAGAACACACCAAAAAAATACCAGAACAGGATTGGCTGCAAGTGGAGGAAGGAGAAGGGAGAGCAATTTGCATTTTAAGAATTACAGCAATAGAAACACAGGCTTTGGAGATTAAGAAACAGGCTTTTTAGTCGGCGCAAAGCAGGAGGCATCTGCTGGAAGCACGGCATAGAAGCATTTAGCATTTTGAATGGTAAGGCTAATCTGGCATGACACTATCAGCCCTGGATATGCAGCTTTGATAAATCTTTCATCAATAAAGCTCATTGTCACAAACCTGAGGCACGTGGTAAAGCTAACATACTTTACCCGCACATGCATCCCCTTTGGGGTCTTCCCTTAAGGACATTCCTTATGGAGCCAGCATGCGAATTTCGCGATCCTCCCTCCCTGGTTGCAGAAAGGAAACGCTGTCAAGTTTCGTCTTCATAAAGAAGTGAACACCCATCTGACCTACATAGAGCACACAGATGTGAGTAGCCTCACATAGTACTCCATAGATTTCTTTTTTTTAATGCAAAAAAAATTAAACACCACCTGCTTTACTTGGAAATATGCAGGAACATAAGCCAGCTGTACACAGGAGAGCTGCACCAGGCTTCAGCCTGGAGCTCAGTACCACCATGTCCATCTTTTTTTTTTTAAATACACTTTTCAACAGATCATCTTCCAGATTGTTTAAGATACAGCTTTTGTTACCAAGACTGAAAGCACCAGTAACTTTGGGCAGGCGTCTGAAGGATTGACATCTGTCCCACGGGGATCTCTGCACGAGAGCACTGGATCTGCTGAATCAGGCAAGAGCTACGTCACCGCGAGGGCAAACAGCCTTTTTATTTTAAATAAGTTGCTCACTTCTGCAGCATCCAGATGACCTACCAAAAGCCCAAATGTATTAGGTGTCTGCTGTCATAAGAGAATCTCGGAGTTTAATCTTGAGACCAAAAAAAAGTCGGAAAATAAGCAGATGCAGCAATACGAAACAGAATTCAGGCACTTCAGCCACATCTGCCAAGTTCCTAGCAAGGAAGGCGCCTAGCAGAGGGTTACCTCCTTGCGAGCCAACATTAAGCCTTGCAAAACTGGTTGCTATGCTCCTGCACCGAGCTAAATATCACATGCCATACATTTCCCAGAGTCCGGTCCTCTCGGTGAGGAAATCAGCTGTGAGAGGGTAAAGCCCTTCGGAATGGGAATGCCAGGGAGAGGCAGCAGGCTTGGAAGGCTGGGTGAGGGCACGTAAGGCACCGTCGACTGCTCCGGCTGCAAGTCAGGTTTTGGGGAAGGAGAGACAACAAACCAGTATAACTAATGTCGAAGAGTGTGAACTGGGAGCAAGGAGATCTGGCTTTATCCCCAGCTCTGCTACCACCCAAGGTCAGGCCAAGTCACATGCCCTCCTCTCTTTTATATATTTAGAGCATAAACTCCAGAGCTGACTACTTCTCACTAGTTACATGCACAGAGCTTCAGATACTATCATACTATAAGGAAAAATGCCAAAGATTGGCTAGCAAGTCCTCCAGATTTTTCATATTTGTTAAAAACAAAGATGTTTTGGTTTTTTTTCCTAGGGAGGGGACAAGAACCAGGATGGTGGCGACTCTGGAGGGCGGGAAGCCTTATCAGTTCCTGCTCTCCTTTATTCTTACTAGAAAACTTCAAACAAACAAAATTCAATGAATAAACAAGAATAAAGCAAATTAATCTGTCTACATCTATTTTACCAGCTAGTCTTTAGCCTACTTGCTAGAGATTCCCCTTGCTCATAGCTGTGAGGCTCTGAAGGTAAAATAAAAAAGTTGACTAACTTCAGGGTAAGGGGGGAAAAAAAAAATCCAAACTTACTGCCTGCTTTTAGCTGGAAATTCTAAAGCCAGCCACTAGAAGCAGAAGCCCTTGCTCTCTGCAATCGGGCACAAGCCCCTGGCCAGCATCAGCCCGTTTCTAACGGAGAAGGACAGCAGCCCAGCACGCAGAGAGGGCATGAGCTTCCACAGCGTTCTCTTTTCTCCAACAGTAACGCAGTGGACCTAAAGGCTGTTTTCCATCATCGCACAAAGCCTGCTCGCTCACATCACTGTCGCATCATTACAGGTCGCGGAGATGCTTGGTAATGCTCCTTTTCTGTTACAACCAAGGAAAGAAATAAAAAAGTGTCTATATTTATAAGATGGGCTGCTTTGTCCAACTGCATTTCGCCCCAAGACACGGCAACTTTTCAGCCTGAGCAGCCAGCTGAAGCACAGAATTCACCTTTTTTAGGACTTCTTGAGAAAAGGCTTTGTGTAAACATATAATATTTACTCGCCGTACATGCTATAGATTGGCAACCCAGCTGTGAAGACTTGAGGCAAGCTATAAATCACTCACATGACTTAATGGGTAAAAGCCTGTGGCTTGGCGAGTCAGAATCCCATGCACCAATACCTCACAACAAACTATAAAATATAGATGTTTATGCTACAGACATGGCTAAAATCTATTAATTCTGAGGTCATAAGCACTGTGGTTCCCCCTC
>NW_009602768.1:0-6365 GCF_000690535.1 Cariama cristata | reverse complement strand
TTTAAATTTTCAGTCTATAAGCCCGGTGTTTCCCCCCCCCCCCCGTCTTGCAAATCAGTATTTGAACAGGCATACATCATCAGCTAGAAGCACACAAAATTGGGTGGTGATATGGCATCTGCAAATTGAACTGCAGAAGGAACCGATAATAAAAGCCATGAATGCAGAGGACAGCCTGTATCCCGTATCACAAGTACGCACGCAGCCTCCCCCCCCACTGCTGAGGCTCCTGCACCACCCGTTTGCTCAGCACCCTTCAGCTGGGCAAAGCCCCCCGCACCCCGAGCCCTCCAGGAGCTCCCCTCACCAGGATTTTGCGCCATGCCACAGGAACAAGGGTGATCACACATCTAAATAACAAGTCGGTAACGCACTCCCTTCCAGGTTAACTCAAGAAAGAGGTTGGTGTGAGCTGTGACCATTTAAGTGCTAACAACAACAAGCATCTGCATACATTAAGTAGCCATCAGAAACATGGCACCTAATAATTTATTCAATCTTGCATCCTGTTCAGCTGTGGCTTCTGGGCTTTTCTACTGAATTAGCCACCTCCGCTGTCTCCTGTCTGGTTTATACAGAATAAATGTTTTGCTGTTGTGGGGTATTTTTTCCCAGCCCTGGCAGGTGCCAGTGCTCAAAAGGTAAAGGAAGGAAGAGAACCAGAGTTCCTTCTCTGAACTACCCCGCCAGCAGCTACCAGTGCCGGGCACCATTTCACTGCTGCATCCCACCTGCCGCCCAGCATCACCCAGCAGAGCTCTCCCATCCCTTCTTCAGTGAGCAGCAAGGAAAGGAAAGATCCCACTGCCGCAATAAGGGGAGAGCAAGTTGTTCTTGAACAGGATCCTGCTCAAAGAGAGCACTGGTAGGGGTTTTTTTTTGCCTTGAAATTAAGTAGCACTTCAGGTTTGGTTTTGGTTTTTTTTTCCCCTTTCCTGCTTTCCAGGCTGGGCTGGAAAGTGAATCCAGGAAAACTGGGAGCAAAAATGGGAGCAGAGACACTGGGTGATTTATACTTTGGCTGAAAGAGCTTTATTCTCCTGGACCATATACACAGCCTGTTCATTTTGGGAAAAGAGGTAATTTAAGATACCTTTTGTGATATCTGCTGGCAGACCAAAGATGAAGGACTGTAAAAGATGATCAATGTTTAAGACCATCTTCACAGTGATTTGGGGAGCTGCTGAAAATAAACAAGCAATCAGGGCCCAGGAGCCAGGGTAAAAGCTGACAAAGAAATTGCCTTTTTTTTTCCTAGGCAAACAGACAGCGGCTAATAGCTCAGTTCAGAGAGGCTCAGCTCTCTCCCCCTATAATACGAGCAGGGCAAGAGACCAAATTTAATTTCTTTCCCACAACAACTTTAATTAAAATCATCTAAGCCCTTCCTGCCTCTCTCCTGCCACGAGGTGTGGTTCTGCGCACAGGAGGTATTAGCAAACTCCGGCTTATTAAAGTGCCCTCCCTGAAAATGTTGTTTATACTGCAGTCAAACGGCTGGGGAACGCATCTGCAGGAAAGCACTCCACTCCTAATTAAGAGGAAAAACCACAAAGCCCACCTTTGATGTCTATCAGTGGCAGCAGTCATTCCCCATGTGCTTGTGAAGCTGTTCAACAGCATTAGCTTCACAGGGCATCCTTCCAGTGGAATTTACCATCGGATGTTTCTCCTCACCATCACCTGTGCCCTGTGGGTACCAAGATGCTACTGGAGGTAAAGCAAGGACACTGGCTGCATGAGATTAGCTGTACCAAGGATTTTTCAGCAGTTTTACAAACACAGAGATTTCAAAGCCAGTTCCATGGTCTAGGTCCCCATCCTTGTGACATGATCTACAGTGACCCACGCCTGTGCCTGCATAGATTCCCTGCCTGCAGTGATGTGGGGAGGTCTGTCCCCAGGCTTGGGTACCAGCCTGGGGGAGAAGGTATGGGACCTCTCAAATCCATCACAGATGCGGGCAGTATGTGCGCAAGGCAAAGTTTTACCAGACTGTTGAAATGCGTGACCATGAATAAGAGTTGCACACTAAACGTTAATTTTTTTTAATTTATATTTTTTAAGCCCAAATTACTAGAGGACCTCAAGATGATTTTTTGCAGTGCTTATAGCTCTTACCAACTCAGGAAAGAGTTTCAGGAATTGGTAAGAGCTAAGCATTGCACATTGCTGCAGAACCAAGTCACAAGCAAATACCTGTTTTACAAGCAGATACAGCTCCAGGGACAGAAACCAGGAGCTGCGGAACCACCAAACCACCCCAATGCTGCCCTTCCAGCAGGAACACACTCACTCAGGCCACGCAGCACCATCAGCTCCGCAATGTTATGTCCCAAAACAACCATAGATTTTCTCAAATCTATCAAGAAAAAAACCCAAACCAAATCTGCTACACAGGGGCCATATTTCAGGGCAGGAGAATCACCTTGAAGTCCTGGCAAGTCTGGGATGCAACCGAGAAGAGAGAGTGCAGGCCAGGTGAGAGGTAACACCACGACCGATGGCACCACTGTCACACGACAGCCACAGAAGCAGTTCCTACCACGCAGCCCAGGTGGTCGAGGTCCAAACCTCTTCATTGGAACACCTGATCATCCTTATTTCTCCGAGACAGTGGGCTTCATCCACAAGTTAAGTTCAAAGAGACCTCCCACCTCCCGGCAGAGGTACCTCCTCCCCATGCAGGACAGCTGACAGAACCAATGCTCCCCACGTCCTTCTAAAGGAACCATTTTTCTCACAAATGCTCCCAAGACAGTTTTCCAAACAAAGCTTGATAAAGGCAGAAAGAATGCATGAGATTCAGATTAATAAAGACATTAAGAGCCCAGGCGGGGAACATTTGCAACCACCTCCTCCATCCACCTTGTGTCCTTTGCCAGCCTAGTCCTGAACCCTGGAATTCAT
This sequence comes from Cariama cristata, assembly GCF_000690535.1. Taxonomy (NCBI): domain Eukaryota; kingdom Metazoa; phylum Chordata; class Aves; order Cariamiformes; family Cariamidae; genus Cariama; species Cariama cristata. Next base: position 3,455 of record NW_009602768.1, on the reverse strand, counting down.
ACATTAAAACGAATCTTAGCCTTGATCTATTCCCACCTTCAAATGTCCACTGCCATCATTTCCACAATATCTTCTCTGGCAGAAACCGTCACCCCTATTTCCACGTTTAAGTACTCTCACTAGCAGGCAGACCCCCCATGGAAGGATGTTGTCCCTCCGAGGAGGGTGGGATACAGCAGGAGCTGCTTAATCCTGACATAGCAGGAGACGGAGCTGCGCTGCCTCAGTCACTGCTCTCGCTCGTACATTTAGCCCGTCCATTCTCATTCTGCTTGTAGTGGCAATCAGAAGATGAGTTCACATTTATTCCCACTGTGGCTGTATTTGTCAAAATAAGCCGCTTGCTTTTTCCATCAGGCACACTATCCCCCATCTCAGGCTCCACAGAAGCAGCTCCTCTTGTTTGCTCACAGCCTGGCAACAACAGGATACTATTTCTGATTGTTTTAAGCTGCAAGAAACACCAGAAGCCGCAAGAAAAGCTTTGGATTCGCTATTTGCATGCATACTTGTCTCCATGCAAGCTGAGGATTTCCTAAGACGTGCAAAAGAAAACGGTCTTCGCTTATTGTTACAAGCCTTGGCTTTGATAGTTCCAGCATCTTAAATGTAAAACTAGACACTTACAAGCAGATGTTAATTCTGCAGAACATCGGTTTTGAGTCAATCTCTGCCCTGGCGTCACCTCAATTCTGCTTTCCGTAAAGCACATACCATTAATTTTATACCGGAGATGGAGCTAGCAGACACCTGACCTTCTAATACACTTTCAGGTGAGAACCACCATGTAATATTACTCACTTGAATTAAACAGGTACACTAGGACCGGTGGCAAAAATAAAAATAGACACAGTTCACACCACGCCGAGGAAGGCAGCAGCATTCTTGTGCACAACAGCAAAATCAACTTAATCACAAACGACAACTTCTGAAAGCCTTTACTTTGGATTCATCCTTGGCATTTTTCTAGGCCAGCTCAAAAACAAAAGCTTTGTCTTCTTAAAATGCAATTGCCTGAGGCACCTCTAAAAAAAGTGACATAACTCAGGTCTGAAAAATGCCTCCTGGGTTTCAGATTCTCCTAAGAGCCTCTTTACTATGCAGCTTGATTTAGATTACCCACATCAGCACGAACTCCGCAGATTTAGCCTCGGCTACCAACACAGGTATAAAAAGCACACACTTAGGATTATTTTTTTAAACTATATAACTAAAGTTCTACAGTTATAAAAAAGAACTTTTTATTGATCTGAATGGTTCCTCCCTCCCTTTTCTCCAGTAGGTTCACAAATATCCTCTGATGACAGTTTATTCTGAATTTCACTCTGTTTAGCTTATTTCAGATTTTTTTTTTTCCTAGCATGTTTTTCTTGCTGGGTGTTTTCAACCTTTCCATCAGAAACCTCAAGCTATGAAAAGAACGAGCAACTTGTTTTAGAATCAAAACTTGGGCCCAAAATTTGATTCTTGTTTCTTCCCCCCTTATTTCAGGAATTCCGCAAGCAATGCCTTCGTGCTTCTTCAAATTCAGGAACACAACCCTGTGCCAGGCAAGACTAACTCAATGGGAGGGGGCGAGGAAGGAAAAAGCTGCAATTCTCTTCAAGACAGACACAGCTATTTCTAAAACCTATAACTAACATCTTGGATAACTCTATCGTACCTTTAGCATATCAAAGATTTTTATATCCATAGGCCATTTTCTTTGAGTAGATGCAAGTTTACTTCTAGGTCTGAAAACTCCTTATGCAGCCATCAATAAAAAACTCATCTCAAAAGAAGTTCTGTTGCTTTTATTGAATGTTCTGGGACAAGGAGAGCTGAAAGCTCTCTTGATGATGGGAATGTGTTAGAGTCTTATTTTTCTGAACGATCAAGTCCCTTCGCTTATTCCACATAAGCTGTTCCCTGTCAAGAGCTTTAATCCTCTCTTCACAGTCCCTAAATAAAACATCTTTCCTAAACTCACTGCCTACTATCTGCCTTTTCTAAAGAAAGTGGTTCTTAAGAGACACACCTCCTCCTGCTTTGCCATTCCCCTGACATCCACCTGCAACATCAACTTGGCAGAAGTAAAACACCAGCACTCCTTCACGGGGACAGCATGGTGAACTAAATGAGCGTCTGTCTTAGCATACGCACCTCCTGACGAGAGGTATCACACGCCGCAAAGCCGAATGCTGCTCACCGAAAATAAGAGTCATAAAAAGCCTTCCAGGAACGTGAGCAATAAACCTTGTGACAAGTTGTCACTGCGAGTAGGCAGCCCATAAAGGATGCTACAGAGCCATGTTGCTGTGGCTTAACCCGACGTTTCACCCATGACACAGGCTCCTTACCTCCCTGGCCATCCGTGAAGATCAGGAGGGAAAAAAAAAAAAAAGCAGTCCTTCCCTTTACACCAAGGCAGGGCAGGCTCCTCACCTGGGAGCTCTGCTGCAGGCTTGGCTTACAAACTCCTTGCCCTACCCTTTACCTTAACAGAAAATAATGCAAAGAGCCCAAGTCAGAACAAACTGCAGAATAAAGGCAAGGACAAAATGCAAGCGCAAACACCACCACCCCTTCTCAACTGAGAAAGGGAAGCCGAGAGTGGAAGCACCTGTAGAAGAGAGCAGGCATCCTCCTTACAGAGATCCTGCAACACAGCCCACCCCTTCCACCCGCGACTGCCCACCCGGACGACAGCCAGCACTGCTCAAAGCCAAAGCAAACGGGCTCAGCCCCGACGCCAAGGTCCACAGCAAACACCAGTCCGAACGCTCGCACCCTCCCTGCCAGCTCAGGAAAACCCACCACCACCACCCACCACCGCCATGCGCTGCCCGGCAAACACCAGCACCAGCTACGGATGACCTCCCGGTATTTATTTGCAGGGGAAAGACAACAATGACATCCTGAATATGAAATTAGAGGGTCCTTAGCTTACTTTCCAGGTCAGGGGAAAAAAAAAAAGTCAATAGTGATGCTACGGAGTTCAGCCTCCACTAAAGCCTGAGCAGAAGAGCTACCAGAAAACAGCGCGGCTGCTGGGAGCGGGGAATGCCCCGGGAGCCTGCAGCCCCACGGCCTCGCTCCCTGGCTCAGCCTTCCAGCCCGCATCTTCCCCACGCCAAGGAACAAATCGGAGAATTATACTCCGAAGAGCAGTCAGGAAAAACAAAGGTGTACATCCACACTGTGCTCTGTACAGGCAATTTGTATCTTACCCTTCCGGGCTCTCTGATCGTAAAAGAAATGAGCTGTAGGACCACCCTTACAAACGCACAGCCACAACTTGCAGCTCGGCGCCCGGACAGCCGAAGCCATTCCGAGAGCCGCCCGGAGTAACAAACCGGAGCTGCACACATCGCCTCACGGACCTACCGGCATCACCAACCCAAACACACTTGCGACAGAGAACGACCTGAAACGCTCTAAAACTGCCTTATAAGAGACCGTGGGGCTCAGCACTC
>NW_009602767.1:0-707 GCF_000690535.1 Cariama cristata | reverse complement strand
GCCCGGCCTCACCCTCTCGCTTCCTCCCCAGTGCGGCTTCTTCAAGCGGAGCAGCCAAAAGTCCCGCTACGCTGCTAACTATTACCAGGCCCGCCTGGGCCTGCAGCCCTCGGTGGCAGACAAGCAGGCGCTGGAGGGCGAGCGGTAACGCAGGGCTCTCCCGCCCCGGCCCCGGTGGGCAGCAATCACGGGTGTGCAGGGGTGTGCGAGGGCTGGCAGCGTGCCGAGGCAGAGGACCGAGGGTTTGCAGCGTGTGTGCACGCACGTGCGAGGGTTTGCAGCATCAGGGTGGATGGACGAGGGGTTTGCAGTGCTGGTGCGCAGGTGTGCAAGGGTTTGTGGTGCCCAAGTCAGGACGTGGAAGGGTTTGCAGTGTGGGTGTGCGTGGGTTTGCGGTGCTGGCACGTGATTGTGCAAGGGTTTGCAGTGTGGGTGTGCGTGGGTTTGCGGTGCTGGCACGTGATTGTGCAAGGGTTTGCAGTGTGGGTGTGCGTGGATTTGCGGTGCTGGCACGTGATTGTGCAAGGGTTTGCAGTGCTCTGGGGGTTTGAGGTTTTACAGTGCTGGCGGGTGGTCGTGCAAGTGCTGGTGCAAAGCGCACACCCCTGCACTTTCGGGGTGAGTGCCGAGAGCTGGGCAAGAGCCACCACAAGCACCGGTGCCGTGGGCTTGCGGAGCTGCTCCCAAAGCCGGGGCATCCCCACGGG
>NW_009602766.1:0-2494 GCF_000690535.1 Cariama cristata | reverse complement strand
ACTTGCTGAGGGTGCACTCAATCCTGCTGCCCATGTCTCCGACAAAGATGTTAAACAGTGTCGGTCCCAGTACTGACCCCTGAGGAGCACCACTTGTCACTAGTCTCCACTTGGACATTTTTAACACTTTGTCAGAAAACAACAATAATTATAACAGTAACATACTTAGTGTGCAGGTGATTATTTTCTGCTTGTGCCATGTCTTCCATGTGAGCTCAACAGGATAAGAGCCATAGGTGAAGATGTGTGCTCCGTATATTTCATAACAGAGACTATACTATCATCACAATGACCCTATAACAACTTTCTTGGAGGATGGAATGAAATTCATTCATGGTGTATTTATGGTGTGGTGGTCAAATACAGCAAAGTAGAGTCTATGTGCAGGAGATATATGCCCTGAAGTTCATAATCATATGACCTCTCTTTTTTTCCTCTCCCGGAAAAATGATAAAGAACTTAAAATACAGGTACCAGCAGGCTATTAAGACTTGCAGAAGGTGGTATGCTGACCTGGACCATAGATTAGCGTGATCGCATATTTTGACCTTCTGGTTAGTGTGACACCTGACACAGTAATTTCTGCAGTCAGCACATGACGTCTCCTCCAGCTCTGGGATTACGTATCATTAGAGAATTTCCTGACCAGTTGAACGATAGAATTCGGTAAGGATTCAGACTCAAAGGATGAAGAGAGCACTGATTAGCCACATGGAGTAGGCATTTTATTTCCATTCATCCTCTTTAAATATGAACAGTTTTTCAGGCCAGTCTTCTCTTGAGGAGGCTGAAAGAGAAGAAGCCAATAATCTTTCTTGATTGTTCTTCAGGCTGTCGATGCCTGAGCACCACAATGCCCCTATTTATCCTCTCTTTTATTTCTGTCTGTACTTTATTAGCAGATTTTCTTTTGTCTATTGCTCAGTCTTACAGAAGCTTCTTGTGTATGTCCTTCTCAGAAAGATGGTACAAGTTTGCAGTATCCTGGGATTCAGAGAGACCTAGCTTGTGAATGTGTCTTGAATTTGACTGTAGGGCTCTATAGAAGAGATGCATTAAATGTATAAGACACAAAGCTTTATGTGTTAGACTCCCTGAGAAAAGAAAGTTAATTCTGGGAATTAAAAATCATAGTAAAGACCAAAACCTTTCCAGACAGAAAGATAAATAATTTCCATGTTATGATGGGGAATTATAGAGTGTAAATAAGCAGAAGCAAGATGTCTTTTATTTTCTGGTAATGTAATGAAATCGGTATCTTCTGTAGCAACTGGTACAGTAGTTAAACTGTTGTGTAACAGTAAGTTGAAAAAATTACTTTGTTGTCCAAAGAATTTTGGTAAGAATTTCTTTATCTGTCTAGAGCTCTCCAACTACTTCTCCCAATTCAGTTTTCAAGTTTCTCTCCTTAGTGAAAAAGAAAAAGGAAAAAAGTAAACAAGAACTGTTGAGTCCAAGGTGACACTTGAAGATGAACAGATACCTATTTAAAAATAGTAAATAGGGAAAGGCCATTTTTGACAAACTTCTCAAAAATATTAAACTGCTCTTAAAATTGTTATGTTTTACTTTACATTGCATGTAGTGGACCATAAATGGGGAGAACAAATAAAAAAGCAATAAGGCTGGAAAGGAATTAACAGAAACTTTTAAAAGAAATTCTAAGATTTAAGAACAGTGTTTTTTTCAATGTTTTTTAAAGCTAAGACATTCTATGTTTCATAATTCTTCATGATCTTTAATGAATAAATATTATTTTTATATAAAAGGATTGGAATAAATTTTTAAACCAAACTTACTGTCAGAAATGTCTGTGCAAGGGCTTCCAAGAAATTAGTGTCCAGATACTGCATGTTTGTTACAATGTGCTAATGAATTTTTGTGGCATTGTCCCAGGCAAACTGATTTGTCACTTGTAGAAAAATTCCTGTATGTTACTGGTTGAAAGCAGAAAAGTTTAGACTGATCCCTATATGCACTAGAGAGCACGTTACTGTTCTGAATGTGATGAGGATGGAAGATTTGGCTGTGTCATGTGGCATGGAGGTGTATTCTCCCTGGGAACCACAACCCTGTTAGTCCTTGTGCTAAATCCCTGCTTGATTCCACCTAGCAGTAGTGACAGCTGGGAGGTCTGCATTAACTCCATCAGTCCCATACCAGAATGGATGCCATAGACCCTGGGGGCACAGCACAATGTTCTCAGCAGAGAGACTAAGGAGTGAACAGCATTGTAATCCGAATGCCCCTTTGCCTCTAGAAATGATTTCTCAGGCCACCGGTTGTGGGATATTGGCAGGGCCAGTATTAGAGAGTCACGGTGTCACTCTTCACTGATAAAGAAGCTGCCGGTTTCTGAGCTGGTTGAACTACAAGGCCTTTGGAATTGATAGCAAAAAGACAAAACTAAATTAATAGAGGGTGATGTTCACAGTTACTCCCCCATAACAGGTAAAACATCAACACAGGTCCTACAGAGGAAAAAAAAATAAAT
>NW_009602765.1:10225-17309 GCF_000690535.1 Cariama cristata | reverse complement strand
CATGACACCCTCACAGCTGTGTCACGCTCGCAGCCCTGTCACGCTCACAGCCGTGACACCCTCACAGCTCTGTGACGCTCACACGGTGCTCAGCCCAGGAAGGAAGGAGAATTCGTGACCGCGGGGCAGCGGGCGAAGCCCACACGCCTGCCCTGGACAGTGACCGCAGCCCTGGGTCTCGCTGCCTCCCGACCCACGGCCAGGCCCTGTGGGGTCCGGGGTGGTGCTGGGCACACCCTGGGGCTGGAGCGGTGCCGGTGACCGGGGAGCACCGCGGTAGGTGGCACTGCCCGTCCGCGTTTGCGGCCTCAACACCCGGAGCAATCCCGGCTGCAGCTGGATGATCCCTGGCTGGGGCAGAAGCACTAGGCCCAGCCTCGCTGCGCAGCCATGCATCGTGCTTCCCCGGGGAGTGGTTTTGGGGGGACTGTGCAGATTTTAACCATCGTGGACATTCAGTGTTTCTTCAAAAGCAACAGTAAATGGTCAACGTAACCTGAAACAAGACCGCAGTCCAGGGCTGCTGAACTGTAACAGGTTGTTCCTGTCCCAGACCCATTGCCCTGTCCCAGATGTGTCTGTACCTGGTTGCGGCACAGACCTGGCACATACCAGATTTCAGTGCTGGGGGCACAAGGGGCTGGTGGCTGGTAAGAGAAACCTCCTCACCTTAACAACATTGCTTAAGATATGATCTGCACCTCACCTGGAATTAATGTCTTACTGATGGATAACATCAAATTAACTGACAATCTCCCACAATTTCCTTGTGACTAGGATCCCAGGAGAGGGGCCAGGGACTGAAAGGGCTCAGCTGATGGGGAAATGCACTTGAACAGGGATGAGCCAAGCGTTACTGCCCTGCTGTACAGGGACAGCTGCCAACACGGGGCTCTGCATCGCCCAGGCAGGAGCGGGAGGGCTGCAGGGTCAGGGCACAGTGTCGTCTCCTTCCATGTCACAACCAGGCAAAGCCAAGGTCAGGTACCTCACTCAAGAGACTGTCTTACCTCGCTTTACCTTCCTTTCATTTCCTTATCAGAGTGAGCACCTGGAGTAAGAAAAGTACATGCTGTGCTACCAGTACCATCGCCTCAGCTTTCTTCTTTGCCCTGGGCTGTCTCATTATGGCTAATCGCCCTGCTGCTTACTTTTATCATTCCATTTGGTTTTTATTATTTGTTCCCCAAAAGTCCCTAACAGGCCTGTGAGGCAGGCACAGTGAAATATGTCGCAAAGAGACAGCCTCAAGCATATTAATGTTGTGTGAGGCTGATTTGAGAGAGCTTTCTGCCGTTGCAGCCCACCATTGCTCTGGAGAGAGCAGCTACTTGATATCCTGTAAGTGCTTCGGGAGGCAGCGTGAAAGAGGAGCACGTGGCCACCTTCATGGTGGCAGAGCCTTTGTGCGAGGGTCTTCATCGCTGTCAGAAGAAACGCAGACATGGTTTTGGCGTGAAAGCTCATCGAGTGGGTGGATAAGCGCTGCCTGGGAGTTGCACCTTCCCGTGCACAGCCAGGTGCCGTGTAACGCAGCCACCACCCGTGGGCTGGTTTGAACCCTGCCACCGTGCCGGGCAGCTCCGGGGTCAGGATGGCGGGTGGGGAGACCCCCGGCACCCATCCTGGAGCAGCACCTCCCAGCACTTTGCTCAGCCCTGGAACGCCTTTTGCTCACCCAAAGCATCAGGGGGTTCGATGGCGTGGCCATGTCGGAGCCAGGGTCTCAGCTGACACCCACTGCCGCTCTGGGACTCCCCAAGGGTCTACAGCATCTGGGGACGGACTCAGGCGGAGCTGCGTTGGGTTTGAAATTTCAAAGCCAGGAATGTCAGTGTTGCCTTCCCAACTTCTTTGCTTAGCATAAATTTCTATCAAATCCCCGCTTGGGGACCTTTTTTGGTTTTGTTCTTTTGTCACCATTTTATTTTGTGATTTATAATTTTTAAAACTTCTGAATACATATTTAAAGCTCTTCCTTTCTTCTTGTCCTCTGTTTTTAAAACGGTGCTGAAATGTGCATTTTGAGAGCAGCCCCTGCTTTTGTGAGGCCCTAATAAATCTGTGACTGAAAGCAGACTGACACCGCTGCATGGGTTTATAAAGCAAGAAAACCAGCTGAGAGTTCGGTAAAGATGCTGTGGGTTTAGGGAATAACTCCACTGAAGCCGGCGATGTTACACCAAGACACATTTTACCAGCACTTGGTAAGCCTTCACGTTTATTCACCCCTCAAAACCCCCAAACAAGAGCAAACATCACGCGGTACCCAGCAGTGGCCATGAGGGAAAATAGCACAAGTCCTCGCCTGTTAGCCGTGCTCTGCTACTATCATGCAAATACATCTGGTTCAGCAGCTCAGAAGCAGTCTTCAAAGGATGGAGAAGTCATTAGAATCACAGTTCAAAGAAAAAAGTGAGCAGCTGGTCTAGGCCATCTGGTAGGGGACATAAAATGGTCTCTTTCTTTCCCAGTCAGTCTATGAAATTTTCATTAATTGTAGGAACATCTTCCAACATTAACCAACATAATATTGCTAAAAATGTAAGTCTTAATAAATCATCAAAACTGATGTCTTAGGAAAACAAGGTAGCTACGGTCTGGTTGGATCTTTCCTCCCCTGTAATACAGCATGCCATAATCACAATTTTAGGTTGGTGTTTTCAAAGCAAATCAGTGGGAATTGGATTTCTCAGCTCCTTTGAAGGTCCCAAGGAAGAATGTGGACTGGATGGTTCTCCAGGCTGCAGAGAAATCTCCTCTATCGATTTCAGGAGCCCCATTTGGCTTAAAAACATATGGAGAATGTGTCCTCCCTGGGCTGCATCACTTGGGCTCCTTTCTCCTGGGCTGGGTCCCACCGGCCATGATGTGGCTGGGATTTGGGCTCAGCCCCAGGAGGACAGCCGAGCACAGAGCTGTGCCCCTGGACAGACTGCGGGGGAAGCTGGCCCCTCGCTGTCGCTCCCAGTGGGACCCACGTTCCTCCAGGTGCCAGGGAGCGGGGCTGAGGCCAAGCAAACACTGACAACACTTTGCTGACCCTCTTTGGTTACAGCTTTAACAAAACTCCACCTCCCTGCAGCCCCCAGCAGACATCCCAGCCAAGAGAAATTGCAGCTCTGGTGGTGTAAGCCCAGCTCAGCAGAAATCCCTGGTTTAGCTGCTCTCATCTCAAGGCCCCCAAGAGCTCCAAGAAATTGATATTCCTACTGAATATATAGGTGAGATCTTTGAAATTCAGGCAGGTGGTTTGATAATGCAGGGATGGAGACACTTGCCATAGGGAAGCCAAACTAAACAGGAGCCACGATAGAGAGCTCAAGGGCACGGCAGATACCTGCTGATTTTGACAAAGTGATGAACTGGGAGCTGCTGCCAGTTCTCCCTGCTTCCTCCTCACCTTTCAGGTTTGTCAGCTGTGTCTCTTCCTGTTAAAGGCAAAATGGAGAGAGTTCATCTTAATCTTACTGCTCTGGGAGCCTAACTGGCCCAAAACTCAGATGGGAATTTCAGGGGGTTTCAGTCCCAGGCTTTCCCGGACACCGCTGTTTCCATCAGTCCTGCCTTTGGTCTTCTTTCCTGGGACTGTCCAAATTTACCGACTTTTCACTTCCTGTCAGCAGCATTTCCAAGCAGATGAGAAGCACCTGAACGTAGAAAAATCCCCGATCCTCTGACATGCTCATACACCCAGGGAAGTCCCTGTGGCTGCGCAAGTTGCCTGCGTTTCGCCTGTGCCCTGTGGACCATTGCCGTGCGTTACACACTGGTGTCACGAGCTGTGCCGTTCTCCTGAGCCACGCCGGTTCTCAGGCGACTTGCTCAGGTTAGAGAGCGGGAGAGCGGCCAGGCCGAGAACAGCGGGACCAGAAAAACTCCTTGCTCCAGACCCGAGATGGGTGAAGGAGCAGGGACTGTCCCAGGGAGCCCTCAGCCGCAGACAGATGCCTGCAAACGTGCACAGGTACTCCATCTCTGGGAGGGGGATTTAGCAACTGCCCCTGCCTGCACCATGCTACACATTTACCATTCCCCAAAGGCATGTGCAAATTCAGCCCCTCAATACTTTGCATTATCTCTGCTGGTGCCAAAGGTGTCTCCTGCTGCCTTCCCAGCTGTTTTCCCAAGCTGTGGGCCAGCTGACGGGACAAACAGCGCTGGCTCCGGGCTTGTTTGCTACTCAACAACACGCACAAATACTTGAAATACTTTCCTAATCTCATTTTCTCATGCAAACAACTGCTGAGCTGTCAGGGGTGCAACTCCAAGGCAGCAGCAGCGATGGGACGAGGGGATGGGACAGGGCGTGCAGGGTGGCAAGGGAAGGACCTGGCTGGGGAGCATCCCTGAGCCCCCCCCAGCCTGCCCATGTGGTCCCATCACAGGAAGGGTGCCAGTGCCCACACCCACCCCAGCCTGGACCCCCCCACCTGGTTCCCCGAGCCCCACTTGCTAAGGCCCAGCCTGCTCGTAGCCCGGGTGCAGGTGCCCTGGTGATTTGGCTAATTAGGATAATTCCTCCCCTGCAAGGAGGGCCACTAAACCTCCTTTCACATGGAAACACCTGTGGGCTGGGGTCACCAGCCCTCCTGGAAACCAGGCTCAGGATTCCCAAGCTGTTTCTCCTGGAAGGACTGCTGGCTTTATTTAACGTGCCTTTAATAGACCATGTGCTGGGATTGCAGCTGAGCCTGGTGTGGAGATTTTGGAAACACTGCTACTGCCTCCCCCTTGTGCCCCTCTCCCCAGGCTTCATCTCCCCAGAGCTGGCAGAGGCTGGGATGTTTCCACGGCTGCCTTCCCCAGGAGATGGTGAGGACCCGGGGGATACCGGCAAAGCCTGGCTGGTGGCGGTGGAGCCTGCAAACGCCGCCCCCTCTATACAAAATAGCACAGACTTGCTTTTTCAGTTTCATACGTACATCTGTTTTCATCCGTTGCATGTTTTCAGAAAAGTTGCCATAAATTAACACAGAAAAACTACTTGCCCAGACCCAAGAGGGGTGAAGGAGCAGGGGCTGCCATCGTTAATGGTGAGCTGGATCCACAAGAAGCTCTGCGAGCCCACAGGAGGCTGCTGCCGGCAGAGTGGGGAATGTGGGACCCGAAACTGCAGTGACCTGCTGGGAGTTGGAGAGAACGCTCTGCTAGCTGCCGAACTGCCAGCAACCTGCCAGGGACGCACACCAAACATGAGCTAATCCCAACAAAAATAGGAGTGAAATCATAATTCATATGCATAATTCATGTGCATAATTTTATCTTTGCTGTGTGTTCTCCAGGGATGTATTCTAGAAAATGCTTTCTTTCCCCTCCCCTCAATGCTCACGTCCTTCCAAAAAGTGCCGTAGATGCAAATCATTGGAGGCAGCAAGAGGTAGTAGCTTTGCTGGGTTACTAAATAAATGCTAAATTTGTCTGAGTTTCTAGCCTACGTCTTGGCAAGTTATGCAGATTGAAGCTGTTGTATAGACATGCAGGCTTGTAATAATCACAGGATTTTAATTGCTTTCATTGTGAACCCTGGCTACTGATTATATCTGCATGGAAAACTGTAACAGTCTGCACTTGCAAATGCTAAAAATGTTAAACAATAATGGCAATTAAGAGATAAATATAGTTATTCCGAAGCAAAGATTGCAGTCAAGACTCCAAGAAGACATCCCAAACGACCAGGAAGCCCTGTTTCCTGCATAGACTTCAAACTGCTTTTTCTATGATATGAGATCTACCAGATTTAATTGCTTAATGATTTTCTATAAAATATTTAAGAACATGGTATCTTTAGCCAGCCCAGGCTCTGCCTGAATTGCACGTCAGTCTTGCTGCAGGACAGTGGCAGCGTCAAAGCCCTGGCCTGGCACCCAACGCTTGCTGAGTCACCCAATGGTTTTCTTCGCCTAATTACAACACAGAAAAGGTCCAGGGACCCCCTGCCAGTGGGACCGCCAGCACCCATGGGTGGGGACCCTGATGGATGGGGGCTGCATGGGTGCTGTCCCTCAGTCCCCCTGCACGCGGTTTCAGAGGGAGCCTTTGCAATGTGCGTCCAGGTTTACCCTGTCCAAGCTGACCCACGGGCCAGAGAGGAGCAGACGCTTTTGGCCGGGTCATTTTGAACCCTTAGAGAAAAAAGGACTTTTAAAAACAGATTTAGGAAGAGGTTTTGTCCTTGTCAAAGCGTTCTGGGCTTTCCTCAAAAACAAAAAAGACATTTATTTTTTTCCAGAGCCATGTTCTGGGCTCGGCGCCAGCCGCTTGTGTGCAGGCTGCAGCGGAGGCACGTCCTGGCTCGGTGTCAGCCCTCCGTCCTTTCCTGCCAGAGCGGCCTCAGCAGCCCGGCAGGCAGCAGACGAGCGGCAAGGCCAGCCGGGAAACTGTGCGAGATGGGTGTGAGATTAATCCCCAAACCTGTAATCGAACACTTAGTGGAAAAATATCTGTGTAAGAAGGGATTTCTGTTCCTCTGACTCAGCTTAAGCAGCACAGGGCTAAAGCTTGGGTCACACCGTGTGTACCGCCTGGCACTCAACCCTGCTGGTAAACCCCGGGGAAATCTGTTCATCGTGTCCCGGCAGCACCTAACGCTGCTCACCCCACGCTGCTCGCCCTGGCTGGGGTAAGACATGGGAAAATCCTTTCCGAGGGGCCTCAGCGCAGCGTGGCACCAACGCAGGGGCCGCTAAGGGTGACGTGCTGGTGGGAGCACACGTCCAGCTCTGCAGATTCCAGCCCCGTCGGCGCGGGGGACTCGGTGGCTGTGGGAACAAAGGGCAGCTTTCACTGTGCTCACCCTGCGCAGGGACTGCCGTGGAGAATTCCTCGGATGCTTTTATGGGCTGCAACCAATGCACAGGGAGAGCGGGGCTCCCAGCAGTCTCCTCCTCCTGAAAGCACTTCATTCACACCCAGGCTGGAAGGAGGTGAAAGAAAAGGCCATGCACATGTTTAAATGCAGGGGGGCCCTACTGCATGGGGGGCTTGGATCTCTCCCCAAAAGCCTCCCTGCCCCGCAGGCCGGGGTCTGGGCAAGCAGCTGAGCTGCGGTCCGGCTGCTCCGCCACGGCCATCAAACAACAGA
>NW_009602765.1:0-10194 GCF_000690535.1 Cariama cristata | reverse complement strand
CGAGGGAGGGAACAAAGGACAGGGAGAGAGGCCATGGCGGCCGCGCCAGAGGATAGTGTCTGAGGAAAGCCTCAGACCAAGCCTGCCAGGGTCCCAGCCCCACGACCTGCAAGGGGACAAGAACCAGCCCCACTCTCCGCTGCCTCCCCCTCCAGCCCAGCCCTCGAGAGACACTTGTGAGTGAGTGCTGCTGCACCAGGCAGCAAGGGGCAAACAGGGACGGGGCCAAGCGTGACATCCCACCTCACCCATGGCAGCACTCCCAGGGTGTCTCTGCGGCATGCTGCGCTGGCCCACCATTGATTTTTCCACCAGGCCACAGCAAGCTCTGGTGCATTTGCTCTGAGTCCCCAGCACTGTGACAGAAAGACGTGGACTGCAAGACCACTACAGTAGCCTGCTTCTGCAGGCAGGAGGAAACAAGCTACACCAGGTCTGGATAAAAACTGTTCCTCACACTTAACACAGGGCCAAACTCTGCTCAGCAGTGGAGCAGAGCCTGGGGTTGCTCATGGTCAGGGGAAGGAACAGGGACTGAAGCAGGGTCTGGCAGGGCAGCTCCCTTCTTACCCCCGTGCTGGGTGCTGAGACCACCGATGCTCAGCGCAAGAGAAGCATGAAGCCTGCCGTCACTAACAGAAAGGCTGGTGAAGGCGCTGACCTGATGATAAGCAGTTATTTGTCTCATTGGTAATGAGTTATTACTCAGCCTCAGCTAGACACTGCCTTAAGGAAGGAAACATGCGATCATCTTTTAATAAACACAGTTGGCTCCTGCGAGGCTCCTGCAGCTCCTGTATCTATAAAGTACTCCAAGACGCATGGCTTATGCACAGACCGTGCTGCTATGAGTCACAGTCTGGGAAAGGGTGTCGGAATTGTTGCTCAATAAATAGAACAAAGCAGGGAAACCTCGGGTGGGCAGAGATGGCACAGCCCTGCTTCCTTCACCACATGGCACCAGGCTCCTAAGGATTTACCCATTGGAGACTGAAAGCGAGATAAAAGTTATTTCCACGTTTTCTCTCTTCATCTCAAATCTCCCGCAAAAGCACTGTGAGAAGGAACACGTCCACTGGGTACCGGGTTCACCAGTGACAGGCTCTGCTTCCACGTGCTTGGGGAAGATGAACACTGCAATGGCAGTGCCGCAGGCTGGCTTTGCTGGACGGGAGGGAAGGAGAGCACTGACCTGCAGCCTGGGTGTTCCCATGGGAGCAGGGTGCAACGCTCAGTCCCTGTGCAGGATGCCCAGGGTGGAGAGGACGTCACCGTCACTTTTTGCCTTCCCGGAGTCCCAGGTGGTCACAGAGAAGGGGGGAGAACATCGTGCCAGAGAGGCAGGGAGCAAGGCTAGCCTTCCCTGCTAACGGAGTCACACACCTTCTTCTGCAGCTTTACACCATGCTCTCTCCACAGAAGAATGAATCCTAGATAACATCTAGTAGTTACACACATGTAGCACAGCTACCAAAAACCAGCCTGTCTGCTCTTCGGTGCCGCAAAACTTTGCTTTTGTAAGGCCGCATCTGGAAGAAATACTCGACATGAGGAGTTGAGTAACTTGGCTTGTACAAGAGAAAATAATGTGACACTCTCTCCAACCACGAACCGCACCGTTACCCGCAGCGAATGCACACACACATCTGCAGACGCTGTCCTGCACCCAGACCTCCACCCACAAGCAGCAGCCAGCACCTTGGACTCCCCTGCAATCAGACATTTTCTGAATGCTTGGCAGGCAGGGCAGTAACATATACTGAGTTTACATTTAAATAGCATTTTTGCCCAAACACATCTGGAAGCAGTTTCTTTCTCCAGATGTTTCCCCCAGATACATACCTTCCACTCAGTGCCCTAGATCCAGATGTCTCCAAATAGTTTCACGCCCCCGTTGAAGAAACTGAGCAGCAGTCCTGGGGATGCTGTCGGCCTCTCCAGCACAGCAGCAGTTAACGCTCTGAGGCATCGTGCAGGACACCTGCGCCTGGTGGAAACTGGAGACGAAGTAGAGCCCAGTAATGGAAAAAGTCAAAGCCAAAAGCTGTGTCAGCTGTTGGGGAGCAGGAGCAGAAGGCAGCAGGGACAAAAAGCTCCATGTTAAAACCTCACTCTGCTCTTGGCCACGCAGAGGGAAGCGCTGCTTAACTTTCAGCAGTTTGTATCTTCAAAAACCCTAGTGCTACACAAGAGATGGTTTAGGGGGAAGGCTGAGTCTGCACAGTACCAGTGTCCACAGCAGGGGTTATGGGCAGCTGAGCAGGGCTCGGTTTCACTGCCTAATTGCTAAAGGTGTGAGCTAGAGCTTCTTTTCCTTAGCCTGAAGCAGGACTCCTGCAGCAGTGACACACCCAAGGAAGCACCAAACCCACTTTTTACTCACATGCATCAACTCCAGGGCACGCCATCCCTCCAGCCCTGGCAAGGCCTCCCTGTCCTGCCAGGGACCCATTTAAACCAGCACCACAGCCACTGGATACGTGGCTCAAAAGGTGCTTTCCCACAGAGGGAACACAGGCTCGAAAAGTTTTTCACCTCAGGTTTGGCTTAGCAACCTCCTGTGCTGCAGCTAGCATTCAGGAACCAGTTTCTCTACCCCTGTGCACCAAGGGGGCTCAACTACCCCAGCCCCACAAGGCTGCAAATGTTTTCTTGGAGCCGCAGTTTTAACCTAGACCTAGCCAGGCCAGGAAGGCAGAGCCCCAGCACAGCAGGAGCTTAAGCCCTGCAACTAAACTTCTAGCTAAAAGGCTGGCTGGGACTGCTGAGGGAGGAGCATCACTCCCAGCTCCCCCCAAAGTAGAAACCACCTCTGCTTTTCAGCACTGCCAGGTGTAGGTTACAGCAGATTGCCTGGGTTCAGCTCATGTTATAGCTGCTTAGCATGAGTCATGTTTGTCTGCAGCTCAACTTCCTCTTGTTTCTCACGCTGGTGTTAGTGTCCCACAGCATAGCTGTTACACTACTGTAGTTGGCAAGCGCCCACAGCTTTTCCGAAATATCAGGGAGGCTACAAACCCAAACTTAGGTTGCATCAGGAGCAAGATAGCAAGCGAGGGGGGTTGTTTAAGGGCAAGCCCACAGCCCCTGCAGTGCACAAAGCATTAAACACACCTCAGCTTCAGGCAACCAGCCAGAGTTTCAGATCTCACCTTTCTGCCCAGCACAGGGAAGAAGCCTGAAGGGGAAAAAACCTACTTGTCTGCAAAGCATGGAGGCACCTTTGAGTGTCTACACAAGCCAGGACCGCAGCTGCTATACCACCCCCAGTTTGTCTGAAGTCATTAAGAGGTTACTTGGCACAGAGGCATCCCATCAGGGCTGCAGCAGGACACGCTCCCCCTGATCCCTCCTTCTGGTGCAGTGTTTGAGCCAGGCTGGAAGTCAGCACCAACACAGATGGGCCACACACGCTCTTCAGGTCAAGTTTCTGCCTCTGCAGACCTGCCTGCCTTGGGTCATCAGCACCTTCCAGGGCAGAGAACTTGCTGCTCCCCCTCTTTGGACAAGTGCAGTTTTTGCTTGGAACAGCTGGTAACGAAGAAGAAACTAGAGGCTGTTTAAATGTGTCAATTCACTTTTAATGTTTGAAAAAAATAAATGGTATTTGAGCCATTGCAGTTATGAAGGGAACAGATCTTGCTCCACAAGAGACCGTGAACAGGTTCACATTAGACTCATGCTTGGAAAAAAACAAATCCAAAACATTCTCCTTTCAGATCCAGAGTGGAGTTCTGAATAGACAAGACCACAAGAGTGCCCCAGACAGTCCAAGGCACATTACCCCAGTGCAGACATTTCCATCAACATGAAGTTATGACAGCTACATTCTTTCTAGTTACAACATTGTTCTATCAATATTACAAAATCAGGCATACTTTGGATTTTGCACAGAGACAAGAAGGACTTTTACTTCAGGAAGTAGTCAACCTGGGTCATCAAGTCATTTCACAATGAAGAGCTCCCTTCACTCTGCCCTTTCTCCCCCAGCAGTGACTTATTACCAACACCAAATTCATCTCAGAGACACAAGCTGGGCTCATCAGCCCAGTGATATTGTCTATGCATTAGTTAACAAACCAATAGATAGACCTTATGACAAGCACCAGATACTTACTTGCCATCACACAGCATTTCTCCACACCCAGATAAAAAGAACTTCCTGCAGTGTAATCCAAGGGTCAGTACATATCTGAACCTATTGGAGACCAAGACATTTGTCTGCCTTCAAAGCAGATGTCACATGAGTTTCCTTCACACAAACATCACATGTAAATTTAACTTCTTGGTACTGTGCTTTAAGAACAAAAGCAGATATCAGAACATGGAGGACAGTCCTCCAGAAATAGCTTATCAGCTACAGAAAATGAAAAGGAGACAGTGGCCACTTACAAGTCTTCCACATGACTAGCTTGCTTTAAGGAGAGCATCGAGTTAAGGCAGTGTTGAGACAACTGGCTAAGAACATGCCAAATAGAGCTGTTGTCAGTAGTCACCAATTTGACACCCTACTCCATTGCGGGGACGGGCCACGTGGCTTTAGATCTCAGTATCAAGGTCTAAAGACTTCAGCCACAGGATGCTGCTTTCCACAGCAAGCAGCAACTCAGGGGGATGTTTGTTGAAGTCTTCTAGACCAGGCTGAGTTGCTTACAAGTCTAGGTCAATGTTTCAGCAGAGCCAAAAATACAGTGACGGGCACTGAAAGAGAACACCGAGGGTGCCAGCTGCAAGTCTGTTTATCACAGTCCGAGGTGGAGTTCAACTTGTGTGTGAAAGCCACGTAATCAAGAGCCACCCCACCAGCTTTCAGGGAAGGTCTAAGTACCTCCACTGAGGTTACTGGGAGAGCCAGCTCTCTACAGTCTGCAGGGTGGGTACAGAGGCTCACACTGGCTTTGCTCCTCATTACAAGGTTAACAGTCTAATAAAACTCAGTAAGGAAGTCAGGGTCTTTTGGCCTCCCCAAAGAAGTTTTCCCAGCCTCAAAGAAGGAGTTACCACTGAGGGAGCTGTTGTGGAATAGTTTTATTTCTTCCCACGTAAAGGCCATTGTTTAAGCATTTACAGGTTTCCTAGTGCAATACAACCAAAAAAGCAGTAACAAAAAAAATGCCGCCTTCTTCCCAGGCAACTAAACAGAAGTAGATTTTTACTGCAACATATACACATTAAATATAGTATACAGTCCATGCAGCGGCATAGCCATGTTAAAGGGAGTCGTGGCTTCAGCCATCAGTGCATTACAGTCCAAATTTCACTTGCTCCTACTTCCTACCCAGACTTGAAGAGAAGAATTGCAACCTGACCCAAGTAAAAATAGATGAAGTGCTTTGTCTCGTGTGTTACATAGCTGCCAAAGTTTCTGCCAACAATGCAGTGCCAAGTTGGGTTGTATTTCTTGTCAAATTCCTGAAGAAAGAGAAGAGAGGCATTAAGGCCAAGAAAGCCCACATGAAAATAGTTCTAAGCACAAATTCTTCACTGGTTCTGTTCACATACTATCGCCTCTCCTCCCATCTGCAGCACCTGTAGATTCCCCACTGCAAGACACTATTCTATTAAGCAAGGTAGCAGCTGACACAACCAGACCTCCACACTGAACTGTTTGAAGGATCCAACACAAACAAATCATCTCCTGAGACGTGGAGCACCCATCAGCCCTAGGCAGAAGGAGCAGACACAAGAGCTCTCCTTGGTACAGTGCTATTCAAGCCCTGCGTGTAGGCTAGCTCAGGGGAATATTTCTCCTCTCCCATTCCAAACCCACTCACAAAAAATAAAAAAAAGATTTTGGCATGTCTGCTCCAGCAAGGCACTTGAGCTTAAAGGTCACCTAAAAAAAGGAAGGAGAAGTCTGGCTTCTGCTGTTTGGGACTCTTCTTCACACAAAGCAGAGAAAATCTGCATTGAAAATGACCAGGCAAATTCACAGGCCAAACAGCACATGGAGACCTAGGAGGTCAGAGGTGAGCAAGCTGAATGCTGGCTTAGTAGTCTTCTCCTACTTTGCAGGTAAGATAGGGTTAAAGACCATTTTCCTCCCTCTAATTAATACACAACTCCCAAGAACACTCTTCCCTCCCCTGAGACAGAGCCAGAACAGACTCAACATTCAAGATTAAAGCAAGTGTTAGTCCTCAGACAGCAGCAAGACAGTTTGAGCTCTTTGCAGGTAACCTTTGAAGTAAGGAAAAGGCTTTCTTGCCAGGGCATGAAGGTGCATCAAATTGCTTCCCTCCTCCCAACACACTCTCAGGAAATAAAGCCCAGCTTCTTTTTGGATGCCTTCTGTTGCACTCACTTTACAGGCTGCACTGCCCCAAGCACTTTGAGATAAGTCTTGCCTCAAAGTGATCTGAGAAGTTAGGAGACACCTTTGAATCCTTTACATTCAAGCTTAGATTACAAGCAAGGCCCAAAAGCTAGCCCAGGTGCCAGGACTGCATTGCCTATGAAGTCACACTCCCCTCCTTCAAAGGCACTTTGCCTGACCATTCAGAGAAGTGGCTACAGAGGGAACTGACAGCTCCCCGGATGCCGTCAAGCATGGGAGACTTAAGTTAATGGGCTCCTGCAAACAGGGAGAACCCTCTTCACAAGCCAGGGCAGCTGCCTGCACTGCTTTTAAAGCAGCACCTTTCACAACCCTGCCAGCCAGCACAAGGCCCCCTCTCCTCCTCCATACCACCCACCCCAGAGCCAGGAACATGGCAGACAGAACCACACATGCACAGCTGCCCACTTGGAGTGAAACACCAGAGTAATCCCATCCTGCATTGGTACTGCAAGTCAAGCATCATCATCTGTGGAGCAAGTCCTGAAGAGAGACTGCAGCCAGCTCTTTCTAGGCTGGCAAATCCAGAGGAACAGCACTCACACTGTTTGCTCAGAGCCTGCCAGAACAACAGACCAGGCCCTGCTCTGCCATAGCCCTCCTCTGACCTTGGAGAAGTCACTCCATCCTCTTGGGAATAGCAGTAAAGCAGCAGAGAAGGAAGTCTCTTCTCCCTCCAAACATGCAAGTGCAAAGTCTCAGACACTCAGGTTAATGACAGGCACACATACTTAAGAGCTTCAGGAAGTGTCAGCCAGAGGAGCCCCCTCATCCCATAGTTACCTTCTTTATATATGCTGCAATGTCCTTTTCTATGTTGTACTTCTCCATTGCCTGTGTAGCACAGTCTACAGCATCCTGCTGCATGTCCTCGGACATGTCCGCATTCTTGATCACAGCCTTTCTGTCAGACATCGTGAACCTAAGGCAGAACATAGATTCCTTTAAGCCCTTCCCAAGAAAGGAGAAGCTTCCTGCACATCAGAGGTTGCCCTTTCTACAGCAGGCTGCGTCACAAGCCAATACTACAAACCCCCTGTTATTGCCAGGGTGAGTTTCTCAGGGTAACGTTGTCCCAGGCTAAGGTGCCCCTTATAGCTGGAGCACTGTAGCACTGGCACTGTCCGGAGGTTAGATCAGAGAGAGTCCAACATCACCTCCTGCACTAAGCACATGCAGAAAAAAGCTTACTGTGTGGGAGGAGACAGGATCTGCAGAGAGCCACAGCCCTCCTATACATCAATAGGCTACAGCAAAGTTTGCCTTACAGATGCACCAGTGGTTTGGAGCCTTGCAAGCAATGGATCCCTGACTGCCCATCGCCAGCAGGGAAGCTCAGGAAGCATCTTAACAGCAGCAGTGCTTTTATTCCACCCCATGCCAGAAGTTACAGTCACTGCTGCTAGTTCAGCCTGGAAGGAGTGTTGTTCCACATTCAGCACTGCTTTGCCACTGAAACCCAGACTTCAGCTCTTCCCATGGGACAAAGCCAGTCTGACAAGCCAGAAACAGGCTAACACCATGCTGCAGCCTAGAAACAGGGGGAAGCAAGGCCCACCACAGAGCTAGCACAGCTAGGGCCTGGCAAAGCAGCCTCCTTTTCCTCCTCCTGCCTGTGAGCCAAACACAGATGCTAGAAACCAGCAGGCGAGCGCTGCCCATGACAGTTAAGAAACTAGAAAGTGGTATACTGGAGCTCAGCGTGTAGCCCCCTTCACTCTAAGTTAGTTCAGGTGCTTTGTACCAGTCCCTGACACCATTCACACACAGATCTGCGTGGCCTTTCCAGAGGGGCATTCAGCATCGGGAAGTTTCCAGTGCAGTTCATATCCTAGAAAACAGGGATTTGGCAATCCCAGCCCCACAGCCTTTCTTCAAGCAAAGGTTGTGACTTATGCCCTGGGGAAGGAGCCCCGTACAGCCCTGCTGCTGGCTGACACACTCCAACACTCCTCCAGGCACCAGACCCCTCACTCTGAAAGCCACACGCGAGGCCCAGGCAAGAGGCACATGTTATCTGGGGGACTGGTCAAGCAAAGGTCTGTGCTGAGAAAGGACCACAGCTGCTCACCTTGGCAGCAGCTCTTACCAGAGCATATTAAAACTTTGTGGGAATAAGCTTCTTAATGCCAAGGAGTGCCTCCAATTAAGCCTGCAGAGCACCATCAGGTTTCCTAAATCCTTTTACAGTGTTGTAAGTCTGAGTGATACTACCAAGCATGTTTTCAAATAGTGAAACTACACATTTTTAGCTCTACTGGGGAGTGAAGAAAATCTGCTGCAATGATCGCTTCCTGGAACAGTCCCAGAAAACTGAAGGAGTAGCTTTGTTACAGCAATTAAAGGAGCCTGCTATCCAGAGAGAATGAGAATCCAGTTACATAATTGCAGCCCTATGATTACAATACTTCAATTCTTCACTCTGCCTGCAGTTGAAGGCTTCTATTGCAACCTTAATTTATACGTTTTAGATACAATGTTTAATAGAGCACTGCTATTAACACATGCTAATAGCATCAGGAGGAACGACAGGAACTGAGCTCAACTGCCAACAGAGAGCACACGCCTCCACCACAACTCTGGAAAAGCCACTGCCAGGCAGTTTGATCCCCTCTCTGCTGTAGTTCAAGCCAGCGGGTGTTAGCCTGTGGTCCAGAAATCCTGGCAGGACAAGGCATGGCTCAGAACAGCCCAACCAACTGCCTGTAGATTTGGATTCACTATCCAGGAATATGGCAATCCCTTGGAAAAGTCTTCTGAGGGTCCAGCCCACAGGAAAAGGGAAGTAGCAGAAACTCACTTCTGGTCATCCTTCCAGGAAAGTTTCTTTGGGGAAAGAGGGCAAGCAAGCTCACACACATCAGACCTTCGCACACCTCCACTGCACACTGAGTTCAGAGGGCATTTGCCATTACATAATCAGCCACAGAGTGACCTGCAAAAAGCATCTTCCTTCCTCATTGTTTAGGCAAGGAGCATCTCAGCGCAGGCCCATGCTGCCGAGGGCCAACAGCGCCATAGAAAAAAATTATTATCCTTTAATAGAGCTGCAAGCGCTGGTTGGCCAGCCTGCCCTCCCTAGCACTGCACTGCTCCAGGGCACAGCATCCTTTGTGGGCCAACCGCAAGCCACCTGTGCTGCTGGAGGGAGGGTCCCCTGCACCCACCATGGGGCAGGGAGCAGCTCCAAGTGTCGCCTCACCCACCCACCTGAACACCACAGAGCAGGGCCTCAGTCTCAACTCATTCCCCCACAGGGTTACAAAGGCATCCTCCCCACAAGACAGCCCAGCAGCACATATGCATCTTATCCCTAAACCACAAGATCGCAGCTGGCCTTCAGGGTCTTGCCACCCAAGTCTGGCGCTCTCTGAGGAAAGCCACAGAGCCTCAGCACCCAGCCCAGGGCAGGATGGGCCTGGGAAGCAGTAATAGTACAGTTCCAGCAGCCAACCCTTCCCAGCCCAGGGCAAGATGAGGCCTTGGGAGGGGTATTAGGTCGAAGCCAGGACCCAAGCCTTCCCTCACCAGGGTAGCACGAGTTCTCAGAAGGAGTACAAGGCCCAAGCCCAGCACCCAACCACTCCCCCAGCAGGACAGGATGGGGTTTGGGGAGGGGGATGATGCTCAAGCTGAGCACCCACTCCTTCCCTCACCAGGATCGGATGCAGCTTTGGGAAGGGGATGAGACACAAGCCCCCACACCCCCTTCTTCCCTCCCGGGCAGGATGGGGCCCTAGAAGTGGGATGAGGCCCAAACCCAGCACCCACCGCTTCCCCCGACGACGGCAGGAGAGGGCCCTGGGAAAGGGGTGCGGCACAGCCCCTTCTCACCCAGGGCAGAAGGGGCCCGGGGA
>NW_009602764.1:379-800 GCF_000690535.1 Cariama cristata | reverse complement strand
TGCCTGACCCATCTTGCAATGGAGACCAGGGACGGCGGCCGGATCCCAACCACTGAAACCGCGACCAGCAAACTCCGTTGGCTCACAGTTCGGCAACTCTCCCAAAATTCATGATTAATAAAGAAGCTTATTCCAGCCGGGACCTCTCCGGACACCTCGAATTGCAGATGAGCGGCTTCCCCACCGCTTGAGCCCGCTCCTTGGGTCTCTTCCCTCCCCACGCCGCGGCATCGCCAGCCTGGTGAGCCACCAGCAGAAGGGCCGAGGACAAAGGCAGGAGGACAGAAGTTGTGCCACTTTCCCTTCCCGCTGCCTCCCTTCAAATACGGGCTGCTTTCTTCTGCTCAGCGACAAATTTCGGCTCCGGGCAGCGTTCCCACCACCGGCACCACCGGCAGATGGGCGCCCCATCAGCGGCATG
>NW_009602764.1:0-260 GCF_000690535.1 Cariama cristata | reverse complement strand
AGCCGTTCCCTTTTTGTTGGCCAGCACATATTCAACATCAACAAAAGGCTCTGGCCGACGGACACCGGCATACATAATGTATTTATAACTGCGGGAGCCAGCTCGGCAGCAGAAAGAGCCACCGCTTGGGCCAGCAGCGGGGGCCGGGGCGGAGGATTTGCCCGACTTTTATCAGTTTTATTTTCATTTCAAAGAACCCGGCTGATATTTGCGCTGCGCCGCTTACCAGGGGGAGCACAAAGAGGGCAGGGACGTTCCCA